>NC_084976.1:13557734-13857734 GCF_963691925.1 Scomber scombrus | reverse complement strand
ACAGGTTAAGAGCTTGTCTTGAGCAAAGAGTATTATCTCTTTACACTGCTCTTACACAACAGGCTGATCGTATAACCCTTCCATGCCTCTGCCTGAAGACACCAGTTTGTCTGGCAGGTGCCAACTCAAGAAGTGGGACAGGTCACAGTGAGGTAAGAGGGGAAGCGGGCCAAGAGGAAGAACCAGTGATCAAGATCAGCAAAATAACATCCTCTAACACAGTGCACTAAACCCTTGAGCTTGGGACTCTGGGTAGGAAAAGCAGAGGATGAAGAAAAATAGCTGCTGACCTCTTGAAACCTCCGACCTCTTTCCCAAACTGTCTGATCTCTTCATTCTTAAGAAAAGAAGCTGCGTAAGCACAACTAGTTCCACCTTGTTGAGCTTGATGCTCAAACCTCAACTGAGGCTGATGCATGGAAGAAAGATTTTTTAAGAAGCACTGATGACTGCAATGTTTCTGCATAATGGCTTAACTTCTGATACTTTAAACATGCAATAACTGATTTCTGGGGCACTTTAGGAGAGCATAGCTACAAATACAACACCAACATATTATCACCTTTAAGTTGATATGGTAAACAAGTAGTTGCCTATTTACACATCCAGCAGACATACAGCAGCTAATTATCTGTCTCTTTAGCTGCTAAGTGCTTGGCCATGTTTACCAGCTATCAGTAACATTGTTTGTGAGTTATGTTGGTTTGGTGCTGGACAGGTAGCGTACAGCAGTTTTTAAAGCTTGTTTGCTGCAAACAGTTGTCTGCATCTAGAGATTACATTCATGAGAGCGGTGAGAGTGAACCAAAGCAATAAAGCTGCAGGTTATATAATCAACACAATGAACTGAAAGACACCAAAATACTGCAATAGAACTGCAATAGAACGGCAGAGTCCAGAAATTAATCTTGTGGATTTGTTACTATTCACATTACACAATATGTTTTGGTTTTGGTTGAATTTGACCGACATTTATTAAAAAAAAAATAAAAAAAATAAAGTAAGTCACCATTCTTAAATTATTTCACATTCAATATTCACTGTCACTGTGAATGTTTTTATGATTCAGTCCTCATTTTTATAATGTTGTTGTCTTTGTCTCTTTTATCTCAGAAGGCGTGCATGATATTTTACATATTTGTTTAATTGTGTTGTATTAAAGTTATTATTGTGTCTTTGGTGTATCACTGTGCTGTTTCATTGGCTTCATATTGTATTTTAGTTGATTTCAGCTGTGTGCAGTACTATTGTTCAAGTCAAACTTTCCCTTGGGGACAATAAAGTATGTCTAATCTAATCTGACTTAATGCTTAGGCAAATAATTGTGTCCCCACCTCAGATGTGCACACAGAACAGCAGACTTGTGAAAGAAATATTTGCATCCTTTTGAGACATTTGATATGATTTTGCAGAAAGAAGCATGTTCCTGTTTTTTTGTGCAGTCGAATCTCACTCTGGTTCCCTGACAGCGCTCAGGTTCTATATGGTTACATAACTGCGTCTGTGTGCATTCCCATATGCTGCACTGAAGCACCCTGAGCCTCTGCTGCCAGGTTTGAGAGTCTGTCATTAGCCTCTCGGGTCTGACCACATCAAGTCCTATCTTGTCTTTGCTTC
The DNA here is from genome assembly GCF_963691925.1 of Scomber scombrus. Taxonomy (NCBI): domain Eukaryota; kingdom Metazoa; phylum Chordata; class Actinopteri; order Scombriformes; family Scombridae; genus Scomber; species Scomber scombrus. The sequence goes on along the minus strand of NC_084976.1, from coordinate 13,856,117 downwards.
TGACTGCAGTAGAAAGTTAAAGGCGTGCTACTGTGTCGGTTGAGGTTTCTTCCACGCAGACAGAGGAAAGTGGTCGTGTACTCTGTCGCTGTACATCCCACACATTTTAACTGACAAAGAGTTAACACAGATCCAACAGGGAATATCCAGCAGTCTTTCTTTCCTCCCCGAGCACCTCGCCCAGCGTTGGTGTCTCTGCCAGTCACAGACCAGAGACGCCAGGCCTGGGCAATTATGGCAATTTTTGGATGACATCAGACCAGAAAATGAATGATTTCATTTAGCTGTCAATTTTTTTTCTGGATCTGGTGTAGGATGCAGAACCTGTAATAAAACATGTCAAAACAGAGTGGGAGAATTGTTTAGACGTTCTGCACATCTGCAGTTGGCTGAAAGGTATTCCCAGCCTGGTGGAGTTGGTGTCTCTTCTAATAATGACCACTGTTTGGTGTTGGCGCTCAGGAAAAGTAGGCTAAAATCTTCCCAGAGAGGTTGGACCACCCAAAGACTTTAAGAACATCCTTGTACCTTCAGCTGTCTCTAAGTCTCTATTTACTGCCACACACACGCACCAAATCTGCCATACTCAAAACTGTTTTGGCGGTGCCACCTTTAGACTATGTTTGACCAAAATAACTAGTGGTGCCACCGTTAGACACAATCCCACCCAAATAACTAAATGACAAAGCAAACTAAATTTGAATTATGCACTGAGCAAAGGATGTCTAACCCGGCTTCTGACTTGCTTTGGAAATGACAAAAGTATCGTTATTGTATGTCACCCGAACTGCAGATTATGAAGGAAATTATTCACCCTATAGCCAAACAGCTAATGCTCCATAAATGCCTTTAAAGTCACACAAAGCTGGGAAGGGATATGTAAAATATGTACTATATCTTATCCACAACCATCAATTACACACTGGCACTGTGGCCAGACACTGAGTCATTTGTATAGTGTGTCTGCAAAAAGATCCTGTGGTTCTTCACAAGGCTGCGATTTGATCTCAGAGCTCTCTCCGCTTGTGCTTGAGCCTCCGCTTTATGCTGACAAACAAGTGCATAACCCCTTTGGCTTGAGGCACAGAGGGACAAATCCTTCAAAATGAACAACCAAATCAGTCTGTCATGAATGGGAGAGCGGCTCAAAAAAAGAAAAGAAAAAGGAAAGTTAAAAGATTGCTGTATACCATCAAGCCTCTGCTTTTGTGACTTTATTCAAAAACTGTAACAACTGAATCCACATGTCTAGTAAAGTTTGTTTTTAGCTTAATCTACAACCTGGTAGTCAGGGGAGCTCTGAAATATCAGCCACCAATATGACTCAAGTAATCGATTCAAACACAGTCAAATGACATAAATGCAAATGGAAACCTGTTCCCACAATAACAAATAGTGAAAATATAGTAAAGTATGGTAATATAGTACCTCTTCCTGCCACGCACAGAGGCACATTTACAGGACTGAACATTCATGAAGCAAGTAATACACCTGTGAAAGGCTACAGCTTTACCAACGGAACCTTGTGACAAGACTCAAACCTGAAGTTCCTCAGCAGTAATCTGGGTGTATTTACTGTAACTCTTCTTCCCTGCTCTCAGGTTAGATTTAGGCCTGTTGCACATCTTGTTTATCAGCTCTGTCCACACTTTGTAGCAGTGCTACAAGGTCTGGAAGTCACTGGCTATTACCAGGCAGGACGATGTAAGCAAAAGACACCATCATGTTGCATTATGGGAATTGTAGGATCCATATGTGGGACCAAATATCTCAAATTTTTCAAATCTGCCTCTCACATGTGCCCCAACTTTTTAGAAGTGCAATATTAAATTGATTGATACTTTTTTTTTTTGTCCCAGTGTTCAAGATTTTAGCACTATTATCCTTTCAGTGGTGTGATCCAAATGGATTAATTTAAACAGCATAGCAACCAAAATAGATGTGAACAAACGTCAAAGGACGGAAATGTATTTTGTGCCATTTAAAAAATGGGTTTTGATACAGGTAATGCATTTAGTCAGCTAGCTACAGTTTAGCAGTATTACCTGAATTGATATTGGACAAGAATTGGCTCAAAACTGTTTGTGATGTCACAAATGAAGTTCACATGTACACTCAAATTTTCAGAGAGTACAGAGAAACAGTCCTCGTTGAGTAGATACATGTGAAAACAGCCTTGAAGTGTCAAACATCCAACTGAAGGAACTCTTGCTCTTTCAGTTGGATGTTTGAGTTTCACTGGCGGGACTTTAAGAAATGTGTGTGACTGTGAACCTTTTTAGAAGATTTCAGATTTTTTACCTGTTGCTATGCTAGCTCTGGACTTTGGCCCAAGAAAGACAGATCATAGTAGTATTGTCTCCAAGTCAACCATTTACTTTTCATTTCTTCAGCTGGAACCTTGTGGGAGGAACTCAAAGCAGTGAAATAAGGAACAAAACAAAAATAAACATCCAAAAAGACAGAAAATCAGCTTATGGGAGGGGGAAAAACTAGCATGAGGGGTTATCCAAACAACTTTCAGCTGTGTTCGCTTCAAGTTGATGATGGATTTATTACTACCACATGAGACTGCAACAACCCAAAGGAAACCGGGAATCCTTTCCAAGGGCTCTGATGAAGAAAAATCCCTCCTGATGGCCTTGGGGGTCACCACAAGGTCAACACAAGCAGACTTGTTAATGCGTGGGTGATGTCATGACCAGTAGGTCTCCAGTGATGATGTCGGGCTATATAGCCAACTGATGACTGTGCATGTGTGTGTGCGTGTGTGTGCATGTTTTGGGTGTGTGTCTGTGTCTTTTGGGGGAGGTGGGAGAAGGATGGTCTGTGTCTGTTTTGGTTCACTGACAGCACACAGACACCCTCTGTGTATGTGGGGTCCAGGAAGTAAAAACATCACCAAGCAGAGGAGGTGTCCCTGAGGACGGGACACCATAACTCATCTGCTCCCACTTCCTGCCTCAAAATCATATGACATCAATGTATGCTTTATTATGAAGCCCAAAGTTGTTTTGTTCTATTTATTGTATTTTATTTTTGACTGCTGAGCTCTAGTTGGCTTTATGCAACCTTGACTAGAAAATATCTACCTTAATTATCCATAAAAATGGACATGCAGGACATCTGTCTTTCCTCAAAAGGAGTTCTGTATCGAGGACATCTTCCTTTCTTTGAGAGGAGAAGGACTAAACGGAGGAAATCAAAAAGATTATGAAGATGAGGAAAAACAATGTTATCCAATCAAATCATTAATCATATCCGTGCCCAGAGAGCTGTGGAAATCAGGTTATTGTGTTACATCACTTGAGTGAAAGCCAAAGGTTACAATTGGCTTCCATACTTGAGCAGGGATATCTTGCTGCTCTGTAACTCTATCTAAGGTTAGCAGGTGTTGCAATCTTTGCTGTAAATCTGGAAGACAGTGAAGCTGTTTTCTCTTGTAACTCTTCAAGGTCTGTACTTGGTACAGTACAGAAACACTGCAAGAAAGCTCAGTAGTTGCTATCTAAGTTTAGAGAATAAAACCCTGATATATTTTGCAAATGTTCTAATTAAAATAAAATCAACAAAGACAATGTTGTAGGAGAAAGACTAGATATCTCAATTTAAAGGAACAGTTTGCTATTTTATTTTATCGATACCACTCTCATATGTGGTCAATATGAACCCTAAGCACTATAAAGCCGATAAGCTTAGCACGAAAACTGGAGACAGTGGGAAATACCTAGCCTGTCTTGTTCCAAAGGTAACAAAACCCACCTCCCAACCCCCAGAAAGGTCACTAACACATTATATAACAAGTCTTTATGTAAACAAATAACAGATAAAGTTTAAAATCAACAAGTGGGTTTTATGACAGGATATGTGCTGGACAACTTTCTGCCTGCATTAACTTTCTGAAGTCTTCATGAGTTGCCTGGCAACCTCACGATGATGGCAAGACCACTGACAATTACTGATTCTGGCCAAGAAAAAGTCCACCACATAACCCCCCATAAAACATGTCATTCTTAAATTTCAGTTACTCTCCAGTTTCTTTCCTTATGGTAAGCTAAGCTACCAGCTGCTGGCTCAAGGCTTATATGTACTGGACAGATATGAGAGCGGTATCAGTTTTATCGTCTCTCTCTGAAAGAAAGCAAATAAGTGAAATGTTGAACCATTGCTTTAAATAGGCTGGCAAAGACTAGAAGGCTGGGGAACACTGAAACCTCATGTGCTTCTTGTTCTTTCTGTACGATGCCCAAATTTTATAATTTCATCCTCTGGAAAAGTAGAGGCTTGTGTCCGGTGTAGGTTGACACAAGTGGATGAGGCAGGTTGTTCCAAATCCGCACATTCATTCTGGTCCTACACTTTCAGCCGGTCAGGATAAAACCAGTGACTGGAAAATACACGGGCCAGAGCACACAACAGACTGACCAAAGTCAATAATAATAAGAAAATGCTGACACAGCTAGGTATTAGAAATAACAGTTAATGATATGTTACCGAGGCTATCACATGAAGGAAAATAGTTTTTTAACGTCTTCCTGGGGTCGCCCTGCCTACGCCACGTCTTTGAACAATAAACTTTTGGTGCACAGACGAAATGATTTCATGAGAAAAGGAGCTGCTCTGTTTTATATCTTACTATAAAAAACGGACTGACATGAAAACGATCAACAAAACAGCTGGAACGCACAATGGTAATTACACACTCATAATTCACTCCCTTTGACGGTTTAACAAGCATGGTTTAATGCTTGGATGTGCATTCAAAGTAATTAATTGGAAAACCCATTGTGTTTGTGCTAGGGACCAGAAAGGGTTTTATCTTGGGAATCACTTTTGTATTCCATCAGAAATATATCTCCCAAGGCTTAACATCTGATTTGATTTCATTATCTCGTTATTGCTTTTTCAATTGGATTCAAGTGGATGAAGGGATTCTTGCAAAACACCTGGAATCAATTCTTCTCTTGACTTTTACAGTTATAGAATTTATAATCTGCAGTGAAAATGGATGCATTTTTATATTTTGATTTTTTAAAAACCACACAAAAGGCAGTCTGTCAGTAGTGTATACAATAATGTTTCAAAATCTGTTAGCACAGAAGGCCATGTAATTTCTTTGAATTTTATAGAAGGGCTGTGACATGTTTACAGTTTTATATGAAATAGAAGAGAAAATACAAGTGAAGAGTTTTGTTGAGGCTGCCACGGCCTTTTTGACAGTTCCCTGATGGTTGATGTTGATGCATACTGCAGAGGGACAGGGTTTGGAGCATGACGCATATATTTCAGAAACTGGCAAATATAAATTGGCAAAACAAATCTCTGATTTATGTATTTTGATGAGGCTTCGTTTTCCATCTGATCACAGTTTCAGACAGAGATAAATGCAGTTTGTCAGAATTGTTGGTTTTTCAGTGGAGAAATTGCCATCCTCAGAAGTTCTCAAATGGCCTTGGCCCACTATCAAGACATGCACTGTAAAAAATGTTACTTTACTAAAACTTTTTTAAAATGAGGCAACATTTTCCATCCACTTTTTAAGAGTTGGCTGAACTTGTATATTCTATTGCATATTTTAAATTGGGTGAACTCAGCAATACGTACTTCTATACTAAAAAATTGAGTACACTGTACAAGAAAAAAACAGGAAATTGAGTTTAATGTGAAAAGGGTTAGCATAATAGCCACATCAGACTTAATTAAAATAAGTAACTTAGAAAAACAAAAATTAAGAATTTGGTTTGACTGAATTTATATGCTCAATTTCTAATCCGGTTCAAACAATTGTTAAATTATTTTAATGTTCAAATGTTTTAAGATTAAAACAATTATTTAACTCCCAGAATTGCTCACCTTAGTTTATAAAATGGAGCTTAGAACACGTTTTGTTTTTCGGTTTATCTTATCTTAAAACATCCGAATATTAAAACAATTTACAGTTTACAAAATGCAGAGAGGAACTTATGACATCAGTTTACAAAATTCTGAGAGAAACTTATGACATCAGTTTACAAAATGCAGAGAGGAACTTATGACATAAGTTTACAAAAAATGAAAAGAGGAACTTCTGACTATAGTTTGCAAAATGCAGTGAGGAACCTCTGATCTCAGAATGGATACTTGAGATTCAGGGCATATGTCACCCCAAGGAGGAGGCAGCATGCTCTGGCCAAATTGTCAATATGTGATTCCCTCCATGATGATGCGCACTGCATCTGGCTCATGGTAGGCATATATCATCATACTGTGCAATTTAAGGTCCTCGTGCATGCTGTTCTCTGCTGTTGCCTGTATGACATAATCAAAAACATTAATAAAGACATAAAAAAAGTTTCAGTTTCTTGAAATCAGCAAGCTAGAATCAGGATGTAGCTGGCTTAGCCTAACATAAAAATTGGGAGCAGATTGGAACTGATAGCCTCGCTCTATCTAAAGTTCATAATACAGCTGTCCTTTCTAATCAACACAATTTATCTTGTCAGATCATTTTTCTCCTTATGTCTGGTCATGAATATTTGGTCTCAACATGGGTAACAACAAGCTAAAGAGTATCCTTAACTTTAATCATACCAACATAAATAATACACATCCCAGTTCCCATCACAGATACAGACACTGGGATGGTCTGCTCACCAAAACTACATTCAATGATAATTAATATCGTTAATTCCACCAGTGCTGCTTTGGAAAGTCAAAATGTCTGCTGTGAAAAGGGCCTGTAAGATTAGACAAGTGATCAAATTAGTTTTATATCACATGACTCATGTAGGATAATTAGGAGATGATGATGTGATGTTTCATTAATTAATTAATTAATTACCTATTAAATAGGTGTATTCACTTCTTCAATTTGATCTGAAGACGATAGAGGAAGCAAATAGAGGAAACGAGACGATGCTTTGCATGAGATATATATATATAGCAATACAATCACGCTCATTTGGATAAAGTCTAACTGTAAACAATGCAAATGAATACTCACGTCTTGGGTTAGGTATTTTCTTTCATAGCCTAACAAATACATTGGTGAGGAGCAGACCAGGCCAGAGCACAAAGATGCCAAGACCCGTTTATGTTTACTGAGTTTTGTAAAATAATTTTATGGTAAAGTTCAGTGATATACATTTTTTCATACAAAATAATGAGTTAGTTAAATACTCTTATTTTTTATTTATGTGTAACTTAAACAAACACAACAAGAATAGGAAATTGATTTATTGGGTGAAATATACTTTTTAAAACAAAGTAATGAAGGACTTTTTACAGTGTGGAGCATTTTATGATTTCACTCAGATTAATATCAACATGAAGCCACACATTTATTATAACCAGATCAAGCTGATGTGCTCAGTGAACTGGTAGCCAATAACCCCAGTCATTCACAGCAGGAGGCAGATTGTAGGGGTTGAGCAGCCAGACAGCGGTGGGGGTGAAGAGCAGCTCTGAGACATGTGGAAAACTGCAAATCAGGACTTTTACTAGGTCCTGAGTAAACAAACCCACATCAGATTGGACCCAGGTCCTCATGCATGAGTCATGACCATCACCCGTTTCCTGAAAACCCCACATGGGGATCTTAAACAATCCTCCTTCCACCAGTGTTGAAGAGCACAACCAAGCCCTTTTCTCAACATGACGCTTCCTGTCCTGTTCCAAGAATGCAGGAAGCGGGACATCAGTAAAAGAGGCCTTGATGATGGACTCCACATGACGTCCAGCAGGAGGACGTCATGTGCCGCATCAACTCATGAAAAGTACTTCAGATCACTATCCTGCAAAAGAAATACTACCTGTTTTCATGCACATTTTCAATTTGAGTGGAGGATGGAAACGCCAGAACATTTTAAAAAGTTGCAAATCACACAAATGCTTAGTGCTTACCTAACATGGAAGAGTTGGTGTATCAATTAAAAAAACAAACAACAATGTGCACTGTGAACAGACTTGGCAGATAAATCATAATGTGACTTAAATGTCACTCCAGCTTCACTGAAGAGATCAAAAATGGTTAGTTAATTCCTCAAATTAATACGTTAAAACAAACATAAACATCACATTTCCATCACGCTCTGCACAATGTTTTCCATCGTTTGAGTTTACTGGCACCAACTGAAAATTAGTGCCACCAACTGTTTACCTTGGAGAGCTCAACTCCTAATATTCACATAACAGTAGTGGGATGAAATTTGCAATACATTAGGATGGAAACTCGGCTAATTTCACTACATGGTCTATTAAGTGTCTGCTTTTGAGCTTTTGATTGTATCATATCGTCTTCCTCAGCAGATGGAGTTTACCCAGTTGTCATGGAACTGTAGATGTTTGTTTTCACTTTTATAGCACTTTAAGGATTTCTCATCTGCGTTTTTTAAAAGATTATAAAAAGATGAGAGGTTCTTAGAACCAGAAGATGAAGAATAAACTTTCATTCTCAGCTTTTCATGAGCAAGGACCACACCGCCAACGATTTATTGACAAAATTGAAGGACGTTCGTCTTCCTTGAGTGCGTGGAAGATCCAACACAGCACCTGGGCAGCCTAAACCCCCAAACCCCCTAGGATCCTATGAGGAAGGAGAGAGAGGGTGAATGAGGGGGAAGAGGGTTAGGTTTGTTTATATAGGAAGCCAGAAGGTGTGTAATTGGGGTGTTTTCCTGCTCCCGAAACTGCGCATTTACAAGCTTCGATTAAGTCAATTTTTCTAATACCTTTGGAAACAACAAAGGCCACTACTCTATACAGTAAACTAGTTAGCCAGACATGCTAGTATTTGAGGCTTAGGCTCCCTCCATCCATCCTTCCATCCCTCCATTTTCTGAAACTTATCTGGGGCCGGGTTGCAATGGCATGAGACTAAGTGAGGAAAAGATAAACACTGTTTTATGCATTCCTATAATTTTGCTCTTGTTTTTTGGTTTTGGAAAGGCTGTGTACAAATCCCAATATTGGATGGCAGTGTTGAAGAGGTAACTCCATGATAACTGGGCAAACCTAGGAAGATGGTGTGGTGTGATCAAAAGCTCCAGAACCACTCCTAATGAACCTTACAGGAGACAGCAAAAGTGTATAGTGCAGTGTAGTGTAGTGTTTAATCATGTGTGAATGTGTGGGTGTATAGTGGTAAAATAACAACAGCAATAGTTTGATCTTTGCCACAGAGCAGGGGGTGTTGAGCTGTTACGTTCTCATAAATCACTTTTATAGTCGAACGAGGGGGATGTTATTTTGTGCCTTTGAATCTTTTTAATCCATGCTGACAGAGCTTTTTTATTTATCGAAGCAGACGTGTGCTCATGTTTCTGGCAGAATGTATTATTGTGGATGAATGTTAGGACCAACACACAAAGAAATATTGTTTACTTCCAAAAACCTAAGGCTATACGATTTCTGGAAAGGGCATGATTTTAGTAAATAAATGACAGCAATGTATTGATTATAGGATGAGGATGATACACTGAGCTGTTCCACCTCAGACATTACAGTGTTTGGATGGGGACAGAGTGGAGGATCGGGCTGGGCACTTCCCCCCCTCAGTGGGTAAACTCTACACACTGCAGCCATTCAGTTGGCCCAGCGCACTGGATAAAGTTAGGATTGTTTGTCAGCGGGCTGTAATGCCAGGAATGCTCAGCGCCGGCTCCCCCCCGTGAGTGTCCCTCACACTTTATTTTGCATCTCCAACAGCAGCTTGGATCTGCGGTGACACCCCCACGTTCCCTGAACTCTGAAGTCAAATAACGGATTCTATTTCTCTCCTGAAAGTTATTTTGGTACTCCAACACACACACACACACACACACACACACACCACACACACACACACACACACACACACACACACACACACACACACACACACACACACACACACACACACACACACACACACCACTTCAAATCACCCCACCCTCGGCCTCTCACCGCCCCAGTAGAGAGTATCCTGTCTATAGTCCGCACTGGCCTTTTCTAGCATGTTCCATCTGGCTGTTATGACATCACTGTCTAAATGAGGAGATACACACAAACGCATGTGCACACACATTTTGTTTGATGATTCACAGCTTGAGTCAAACCAGTGTCCAGCTGCATCTCAGTCCTGCTCAGCTCCTCTAAAATGTATGTCTGCTGTTTAAGGTTTTTAATAGAGATTAATAATATTTAACCTTATATTGAACCTTGAAGGAGACATTTGGTTTTCATCTATTAATTTCCTATGCAGGCATATTTATAAAGATACTATGTTGTTAGTAATGGATGTAATAGTGATTAAACCTTCTTTTTTATGTGGTTTATTAAAGCAACACAAACCAGTGAATTTAATTAGTAGTTTGACATGAAATCTCAGTACTTGCTTTCAATACCACTCTAATGTTGGTATGCTAAATAACAAGATCCAGCAGCTGGTTATCTTGGCTTAGCATTAAGACTGGAATTAACTAGACTGGCTTTGTTCAAAGTTATCTCACCAAATAAAATGTTGTATCTTGTTTGTCCAATCTGCACACAAACATAAATGTAAAAGCGACAAGATGTGGTTTTACAAGGGGCTATAAACTCTTTTGATTCAGTCAGTAAACAATGTTGATTCAGAATCATAAGTTTAGTTTGAAGATTGTGATTTAAGGTCATAAATGTATTCAAAACTTTTATTCCACAGAAAGCCAGGCTAGCTCTTTCGTCCTGCTTCCAGTCTTTGTGTTAAACTAAGCTAATTGTGTTCTGGCTTTAGATAAATAATTAGCATATTGACATTACAGTGACACCAGGCTTCTCATCTAATGCTCAGCAGGAAAGCTGTTTGCCATCTGAAAGCTGTTTGGTGCAGAGCTGCTGAGAGTGAAGCAAAACACTAAAGTTGCAAATCTTGTAAAGTCTGTGAATTGAGGGGAACGGATGATAATTCTCTGTAGGTTCATGACTATGGGTGATGCCACTGATGTTACACATTGTCATTTAATACATTGTTATTATGAAAAATATTGATTACAGCCACTAACCAGTAATAAGGAAAGAAGCCTTTCCTGGATTGTATAACCCCTTACTGAATGGAAAAGGGCTTCAGCACACCCAAACCAAAGCAAATTTATAACTCTGTTGCAGAATTTCCATGTTTTCATTACTATGCAGTATCTCCAAGTTTGGGGATTTCCATGTTTTCAGATAACTTAAAGAAGAACAAGCTTTGGTGTCAAATAAGAAAATCATCCGACCATTTTTGCTCATAACCCTTTCAAAAACCATCGAATATCAATCAGATACAAGGATTTCACCTGTCAAAAGCAAGCAATACTAGTACTGATGTTTATTGCTACAGGCTAAATGGCTTATTGTAAAATGAGCGTTTCATCTCTATATACACTAAGGAGACATCTCACAGCTGCTTGGAGTCCCCCCCATCCCCGAAGAACTTGTGATGAACTTGTGGATATTTCTGAGTGACACACCCCGGCAACATAGCAACACACGGACAGCGACCCACACATCTCCTCCAGCTGAAGCTGCACTGTCAGCTTGGCCCAATCATGCAGTTCAGCAAAGACATGTGTTTCCCCTTTGCACCCATCAGGATGATGTCACATACACAGAGTCATGCGCTCCCCGATTACAGCTTAATTTAAAACATCTTCATATCCTGACTCAGGTCAGTGTGATCTGGGTTTGCCTTGCATCTAAGGAGACAACACAGAGAGAAAGTCTGTACCAAATAGAGGCACAGAGTGAGAAACTCCCCGTGGATAATGGGTAAGTGGGACATTATAATCGCCCCCTTGGGTGAATAAACCCTTTTTCAGGAGAGGTAATAGCACAGATACCAGACCAGGGTGAGTTTGATTTGTGTTGTGGCAAGAAATTGTCAAATCTCTGTCATTACTGCATCTGTGTCCTGTCATCACCCAGAACCTCAGCCCACACACGTACTCTCGAAAATTGAAGCCTAAATTAAATGTCTCTGAAATCTTACACTATTATCTCCTGGGATAAAATACCTACCTCTATTATCTAGACACAGATGTTGATAAAAAATCATTTTAATGAACTGCATCTGTTCAACTACGACTAGTTCCTCTCTCAAATATATAAGAGATTAAGAGTAAAATGTTTTTATTTATAATGATGTTAAAGAAAAGGTAAGTGGATCAGGTTTCCATATTGTGCTAACCTTGACTTATGTGCAAACATTAAAGGAAAGCAATGAGTACACACCCTGGGATGGTCTCAATTCAGTGCCTTCTGTAACTGAACTGAGACTGGTGTGGTGTGTCTCACAAAAGTTCTTCACACACATATGAAGCACAAATGGAACAACTTATCGACACCGCGTGATACTTAACAATTGAGCCAAAGCAAGCAGAACCAGTTAAGTCATGTTTCTGAGTAACTTTACAACATTTATTGTTCATTGCACAGATGAATATGAATTGTTTGTAACCCAAACATTCTATTTTATCCAATTAGAGATAGAAAAAAGGTGTTTGATGAAGATATCGAGTGATGTTAGATTCAAAATGCTACTAAACTGAAACCAAATAATCTTCAAGCTCAAAACACTTTAGTGCTCTCCAAACATTTTTATCATTAATATGCTGTTATTTTATATCATGAAGGAAATGATAGGTTAATTTTAGCACCCAACATTTTCCCTCATCCATATATTCCCATACACTACTAATTCTACTGATTCAACATGTACAATTGTGATTTAGTTGTTGCCTTAATAGATAACTCTTTTTTTTATGCAGACGTGTATTTCCTTCTTCTTGTCTGAACTGTGAGCCAGTTCACAAAACTTTATGTCACAATGTAAATTAGGATATATAATGTTGTTGTTTAGGTGATTTGCAAAATCAGTCTGTAACTCCTGAGCATTTAGGGGTCATGATGCAAAACATGCATGTAATTTATTAATACCTACAAATGTTTAATACTGGCACTCAATGAATGATTCAATCCATTCTTATCAAACTGCACTCAGAGTTACAAATACAGAAAAACACTGCATCGCCTCTGCTTGAAAAGTTTTTATGTAATTGTAAAGTCTCCCCCGAGTCCTAACTGTGTTCAGCTACTAAAATTTACATTTTAAGAGCTTATTGTAGTTATAAACATTGTGAAATGTGTTTCATCAAATAACCACAAACTAACAGAGAATAAATATTTATTTCAGCATCAGAGTGCTGGTTGCATCAACTCAGTAGTAAGTTGGAGGTGAAAGGGTTCAGATACAGACAACCATGTGTGCAAGAGAATATGACAAAAATCAAAACAAGAACATTAGAAAAACGTTAAGAGGCCTACGTGACTTTGTATTGGTTCCACCATTCTGACTGTATTTAACTTATTTCTACAAAGATGTATGTGAAGTTTAAAATGTAAATCTAGTCAGAGTTCAGTGACACTTTGAAAAGTGGCTGTAAACTGTGGGCTTGTCAAGATCCAAGATATTCTAATAATATGTATGAGCTGTATCATTTCCCCCATCTTTTAACAGACTTTACCATTCTAGCTATGGCTGCCAAGCTTTTTTATTTTGATTCAGACAAAATAACATTTGCTTGACTGACACTACATATACAGTAGTGTCAGTCAAGCAAACAGGGCTGGGTTTCCAGTGGTAACATGAGTGGAAGAACAGGCCAGCCTTTGTTTAAAAAAAAAGCTTTAGTATCACAGAGGAGAGAGAAGCCATTGTACTTTAGAAAAGCCTCCTTATGGCTCATGTCCTCAGATTGTAATGGATTCTCCAGTTTAACACATGCAACTCACTACCACTGACAGTATATGCATTTCAATGAACCTGGTTACTGGAAATAGGCCTCCACGTTGTCATCAGCTTATCAAGTAGTAGACAAACATCCTCCTATACATCCTCCTATCCAACCAGCCATCCAAAGCAAAGTCTGACTCAATCTACCTGTCGGTTTTTATCCTTAGCTCCTCAGGTTCAGTGAAAACATGCTGTTTATGATGGTCATCTGAACATATACAAGCTGAAAGTTTGGACGGGGAAACAGTTAAGATAATGACGACTCTAACTACAGCCATCGAGCCCTCAGAGCTGAAGATTACAATGTCATTGTTTATTACAGGCCAATGTTAAAATAAAATAACCACAAAACAAAAAGCTTGAGTTTTTCTTCTTTTTTTTTAATCTCACAAAAATGAATGCTTCTGTTTCTGGAAAGAGAGACAGAGTAATCTAGAAACATTGAATGCACAGTTCTCACTTTACAGATGTTTTCAGAACATTTCATGGTTCATTTTAGGCACTTGGAATCATCACAGCATTCCCTTTCTTAACAACAAATACATCTTTGGTCCGGTGTGTAATTTAAAAAAATAAAGCCAGAGTATGAAAATAACCCTAGCTTCAATGTTTGTTTCCTCAAAAGTGTATTTCTGGAATATATAAAGCTTCATAAAGACTTTTTTTAATACTTAAATAAGATATTATCGCTACATCTCAGAAATGACCAGCAATCTTACAGATGTTACAGAGAAAAGAAATGAGAAAAATTCTGTGTTGGCTCAATCAGATGTACAGCAGTACAGGATTGTTTTCGTCAAGTCACATTTGGCAAACATGGGTTTCTGTTTTTATGTGTTTTCAGTCCACTTTCTTTTTAAGTAGAGTAATGGAGACGCATTCACCTCTGCCCTTTATACAGCGATTTCAGCTACAGGGCAGCCACGTCTGATATGTATTACTGCACAGTGAGACCTGCGGCGGCTGCACGTGTGCAATGTAGTAATTACTGAAGTTAATGTCTTGTATGTACGGAGCTGGCTGGTAGTAACACGTGACATTAGTCACAGTGGGGATGGCATTCTGCTCAGCCAGCACCCTCAGCGCCAGCATGGAGATAAGGGTGAGCGTCTGGCGTCGCTCGTGGCCCATCAGACACACCGTGCTCTCGTTCACCACTTCGTGCAGAGTCATCAGGCACTCGTACCGTTTGTGCTCCATCCCAGCAAAGTGGTTTTGCAGGTAGGCCTCTAGCTTTCTCTGCTGTTCACCAATGTCGGGGAAGTCAATGAAGAAGCGTGAGCACATGTAGCGCTGCATCTGCTTCATGTCCGCCTCTGAAGAGGGCTGAAACCCACGCACCAGCAGGTGGCAGTACTTCAATAACCCGCCACCTCTGATTTCTTCAGGGCTTCGTGTAGCTATGGTCCTCTGACACAGGTGGTCCATGGCCTCCTTGAAGTCTCCATAAACACTCTCACCGATCACAGTGGGGTGGAAACTCTCAGACATGGGCGTCTCTGAGCAACGGTCAAACAAGAGCAGAGAGTCGAGGCAAATCTGGAAGGAGTCCACACTAAATTCAAATTGCCGCCGTAGGGAGTCCACAAATTTTAGCTCCACATTCTTGCCCGTGTTGTTGGACAGTGAGATGAGGCTCCAGCGGTCTGAGTCATTACAGACTTTCACCAGTTTCTGTACATAGGCCTCTTTGAGGGTCAGTGCTGTGATGCGCTCCTTGCAGACCCCAGCTGGCAAGAAGTCCAACAGGCAATCCATCACGACGTCTTTCACCAGACGGAAGGCCTGGTCATCTTTCAGTGACACACCAAAGATAAGGTCGAGATCCTTGTAGCCCAGTCCGTTGTCCTGGTGGAGCACATGGCTGGCAGCAGAGCCGTTAAGCCTCACGTCTTTAACACACACACCCCTCTCCTCCAGCCTAGCCCGCACCACCTATACGGGGACGAGAGAGAGACACAGCATGTCAGTAATTCATATACATCAAATAAGACAATATGAGTGTAGTTGAAGAAATGATAAAAGAAACACACACTCCTAAAAAGTCTCTGGTTAGACTGTTGAAATATGACCAAACAACCTCCACATGGTCCTAGTGGAAATCAATAGATTGTGAAGACGAAATCCATACTCCTGCTCACAAAAGTCCATTTCATCACCATAAGCTTCAGTCTGAATGAAACCTAAAGAGCCCAAACAAAAAGCAGCAGAGCCGCTGCTTCTCCAGATCCATCTCCCTCTGGGTCAGATTGTCTTATCTTATCACAGGAATAAGACTGTGAAGAACCAGGAGCAATACAGAGAGAGAGCACCAGTGTGTGGTTGGTGTCCAAAAAGAAAACCTTGCCTTAGGCTACAACCTCACATCCTCAGGTCATTAAGGGTCAGCACCATTTCCCTACCTCTGTCCCAGTGACCTGTAAGATGTTTAAACGAAAGGCGTCTCGCCTCAGTGCTGCCACATTTGAAGAGGATGATCTACATCTGGCCAGAGCCGCCAACATCACTGCCAGCGAGCACAAAGAGAAAACACTTCTAAATCCATAAATAAAACATCAAAGATAGATTCAGCTCACTTGTCTGAGGGGGAAATGACAATCCACTAGTGCCATAAAAAACGTATTGTTCTCAAAACATTTGGAAATAATCAGAGTAGATCTGAGTGGTAGAACGCATTAACAGCTAGCTGCAGCTCTTTGCAGCTAGTTGTTTATAGCTGGTAAGCTATTTGAGAAGACATTTTAATTCACTGTATACACAGCAGGCGTACTTGGTGATAATGCTGACAGACTTACATTAACAAAAATATGCCTTGCAGATGCGACTTGCAGTATGTGTTATGCATGTACTGCACAAAACATTCAACTGAATGAAAAAAAAAATTGCCAACAAACTCATTAAAACCTGCTGTACAAATTAGTTGTCACACACTGACACACAATCCTAAATCTCCCTTCTGGTACTGACCTGTCAGATTAGTGTCTGTTAACACTCTCTCCCATGGTGATCAGATAACAAGCTGGCTCTATTTATATACACTGGGTCAGGCAACAGACAAACATCTGAAGCCAAGTCAACACCTCACAAGCAAGGGACAAAATCATAATAGGAGCAATATAATCATTGTAATCAAGCAACCATAAAGCAGTGCCGACTGGGTTCAAATTCCAGTCAGAAGCGGTAATAATGTCAGTTTCCATTGCTATGGTTGTGCTGTTATGTCACAAAGCTCAGGGTTAGGCCTACAGTTAACACCTTTTCTCCTTCTTCCCTCTTGCAACAAGAAGTCAAATCATATGTCACACAGGTGAGTGGTTTAGTCATTAAATCCAAATACCAGAAACAAGACTGTCTCACTGCTGGAATAGAAAAAAATGAAGAGTTAATAAAAGGTGAGTGAAAAAAGTGTAAGTAGTTGTATAGTATAGACTGTGCTCACTCATATGATGTGAATTAGGCCACAGGTCTGCATTATGAAGCAGTTTATGACAGAGGGTGTTGTTATCTATAGCCTTGTAACGCTTCATAGCTTCATGATGCTGCAGTGGATGTTAGCGCCTGTTTATCCCTCTAACCCTGCAGTGGGACAAAGGTCCACACACTGTCCTGCCTCCCTTGATGGGTAAGACATGAGGCACACTCACAACATCAAAACCTATTGAATATACATCATAGCTAAGTCGCCTCATTTTAGTTTGTCATGGCAGGAGATTTACTGTTGATAAAGGCTCAGCAAACTATTCAGCAAGCCACTTAATTAATCTATGTGGCAGATGGCGGTTTTTAGCAAAATAAAAATGGTTTCCACAAATCCAGGGGAAACAAGAGTCCCCACATTTGGGGCTCGAACCTGCATTTAAGCGTCCTGTGCACTCATTGGAGCATTCATCTTTCCACAACCACAAGCATGAGCGGTGGGCTTCACAAGCTTGTTGAGCTCATCTCAAATATGTCAGTTTGTGAATGAAATGGGAAAAAAAGGAGACTACCTGAAACGACTTTTCCATTAGAGATCAGCGGCTATATGGTCAGTTTGAAATTCTATCATATCATTTGGTTTGCACGGCCAACTTTCTCTCCAGATTCTGCAAGGGAATTGCAATGTGATCCTGCCACAATGCATAAGAGGCTGGAAATATGGAGGACCTTTGGCACGCGTCTGTTTTATACATTTTAATTCAAACCAGGGGAATTGTAAAGACTAAATATACCCCTCTGTGTTACCACCAGTTCACTGCTTGAATGCAAGTATGCGGGGCAGTCAGACATATTAGTTAAAGGGATGAAATATATATATAATTATGTGCACTTTTATTTGCACTGAAATTATACATTTCAATTTACATAGTGATCAGTTATAACTATATACTACATATAGTATTGGCCCATGGTGAGTGACACACTACTATACACACTATAGTCATATTTTGCCTCCAGATAGTTTAAAGGGATAAAAAAAAGACATGATGTATTCTGTTCCAAAAATATAATTAAAAAGGGAAGCATTATAAATCCAACTAACCATATACATTTGATTCCCTTGCTCTGAAATAAATCTGCATATAAGGACATAAGCAGTAGTAGTGTGGTAGTGTATGTGTGTGTGTCGCTACCTGAACAATCTGGCGGGGTCTCATGGACAGAGTGGGGAAGTTTCCTCTGCCGTGAATGGGGACAGCCTCCCCGAGGATCGAGTCCAAGCGCTGCACCTGATCCCAAGACAACACGCAGAACGACCGACTCCGATCCGAGACATCACCGCAAGACATGGTGCTAGTAACTTTCAAACCCCCCCTCCCCAAAAAACAGAAACCAGCAGAATGTGAATCAGCGTTTCCCTGAGAGCTCAGCTTTAGTATATTTTCT
This sequence comes from Scomber scombrus, assembly GCF_963691925.1. Taxonomy (NCBI): domain Eukaryota; kingdom Metazoa; phylum Chordata; class Actinopteri; order Scombriformes; family Scombridae; genus Scomber; species Scomber scombrus. The sequence goes on along the minus strand of NC_084976.1, from coordinate 13,837,486 downwards.
CTCCTAAGTGGGATATTCCTCTGAATGTCAGATCCGGTTCTTAATCTTGAGGCGCAGAGTAGAAAAAAGTTAGTTTAGTTGTGGAGGTTAGTGCAGGATCAGCTGTTTCCCCCTGTGTGAGCCGCTAAATTCCGGTCAGTCTGCAAAGAAGCGATTCATAAAGAAGGTCCAGGAGGTTTAAAGCCTCCTCATTAGCATGAGCCCTCTGATTGGCTGCTGTGTTTGGCCATTGAGTATGGACGCCCTGTCTGTAGGGAACACCCTTCATGTGACGTATTTGACAGCCTCCTACCTCCCCATGGTGCATGCTGACAGGGTTTTCCCTCAAACAGCCTCGTGATCCAATAACCTTATCATCTAAGTTGCTTCAGCTGCATTGTTATTAATCAAGCATTTGGTCATCTATGTCAGGTTTGAGAGTAGATAAGTCAAATATGATTGATTGCAGCTACGCAATCTCTACTTTCCCCCTATGGTGTATTTTTTTATTTGCCCAGGGAATGTTTGCAGAGAATGCAGGATGTTGTTTTTTTTTACAGCAACGCCCTGCTTCATGATCATACAGACTTTTATCCTCAAAACCATTCACTTACTTATTGCTGACCTCAACCGCTGACACTACATCAAAGGAGAAAAAGGGTCTTGTAGGAGAGCACATCAGCCACTAATCACTTTGGCCAGCCTATAATCTGAATGTGGAGATTTAACATCCGTCACAACTGTCACTTGCTCAGTTTTTCAACCTTCTTAGCCTGTGAGCCTTTAAAACAAACCAAATGAACAAACCCTTGATCACTAGTTTTATGTGAGTTGTTCAACTAAGAAGTGTTTTTGTTTTTGGTGTTCTGTTTCATTTGAATTAGACCTGAACCAGGCCATCTTTTTGTGTCCAATTCTGAACAAAGCAAATATTAGGGATATAAGAGGAAAGTCTAGCAGGAGTATGTTTTTTTTAACACTTTTTGTTTCTTCTCATAACTTTTTTCTCTTTCTCCCCTTTTTCAATGTCCCCCTTCTCTCTTCTTGCTCCTTCAATGTGAACATTTGAGCTTCACTGTGCAGAATTATGTATGTGCGGAGTTTGACACTTGAAGGCTGTTTTACATTCATCTGCTGAAGGGGGAACGTTTCTCTGCGCACATGTTAAATCTGAGTTAAAGGTGGTGTACCTACAAACATTATTTGTAACATCACAAGCAGTTTGGAGACAATTGAAGGTGTGATGTTGAAACTTGAAGCCTCTAGTGCACAAATGCTGAAAATGGACTCTTTGAAGTGAAGTCGGTGAAGTAGGAGACATCTTGTGTCAAATAGTTAAACGTTTTAAGTATTTTTAACAAGGAAACTGAAAATGATGAATGGACAAAATATGTCAGACACCATTTATTATTTCAAGCAGATGCTTTTTATATGTCATAGAACATGTCTGGAGGGGTCTTTAAATAAATAAATAAATGTCAAAGCAATCTTTAATCTTCCTCATTCATGTGTGTCCAACATCACAGTTTTTAAAACATTGCATTGTGTGGACTGTGACTAACAAATTTACTAGCAAATACAATATGTGATTTTATAGCCTGTTGATAATTTAATAGAGCTCATGTGCAGACACTTGGGAACATGATGTATAAAACAGACTCCATAAAGCAGTATGGAAATCCATCAACTACTTCAGTGAAATCCAAAGTCACTTGTCAGTATTTAAACTATGATAGCAGGCGATTAAAATGGTGAAAATCTGCTGATTACACATCTTTATAGGTCCTCATCATTTGTTTTGTAGATGTCTGTGTTTAAAGTTGATACCTTTGACTTCTTTATTTATTCGACCCACGGAAAATTAAAGCCAACAACCACGCGAACAATCGTTCATTTACTTTGCTCATGATTGTGCAGGAGTTTGTGGACAGGGCTCCGATAACCTGCGATGCCCTTTTCTGTTTTCCATTTATATTTCCACATACCTTGCTTTCATTTCTTTCCACTCTGCCTCCTTATCTACAGCGTGTGTTTTTTTGAGTGTTTTTTCTTTTATTTATTTTGGTGTCAATATAACGCCATTCCTTTGGTCTATATAGAATATTTGTTGGCTTTATATGCCAATAAATAATAATGCATAATGTGTGTTTCCTCTGAGACATATAAATGTATTGTAGTGAGAGGAAGCCTTATGTCAGATAGCTGTCTGATGCCCCTCTGAATTTCTTTAATCCTGCAGTCTTATTTGCATCAATTCTTACAGGAGCGGGCAGTATAAAGATCCAGCATGTAATCCAATAAATGCAGTAAATATCCCTAAATGAAGCACTTCACACAATGGCAGAGGTTACTCACAATAGCAATTGTTACTCCTTCTAGATTCTGCCAATATGTTATTTGCCAGCGAACAAGTGAAATCCTCAGTAATTTCCTCTTTTAAAATGACCCAAATATATCATATGTCATGTCAAAATCTCTGCTCATTTGTGTTTACACAGCATGTTAGTGCACCTGTAAAATGTTAACAAGAGAGTAAAGTTCGCTTCATGATTGACCTGTGTGTGTTTCTAGTGATGCAGCAATAAAGCGCAGACAGACTGAAACACACGCATTTACGCACTTAGGCACATACATCATATTATGTTTCCCAAACATATCTAACTGTGTGCGTGTGTGTTTGTGTGTTTGTAAGAACATTTTAGGTTCACACACTCTCAGCTGGAAGTCGACGGTGTCTCACAAGCCTCAGAGAAGTCGGGGTCGTGGGTGAAGGGTGGAGTCGGTCTCCATGGAAGATAACCACAAATCCTGTGATGTCAACATAATCCTGTTTCCGTGGCAACAGCATCCACGGTTGTTGGGCAGCTGGGCAGAGGCGGCTCCAGCTGAGGTTCCTGCCAGGTGCCGATGTGAGACATTTGCGTCATCTGGTCTATAAATAACCTGCTGTGTGGCAGCTGTGCATCCTGGGAGAGAAGGCCAGCTTTTACCTGAATGTGAAACACTCGGGGATGAGAGGAACAATGACGGCAGATAAATGTCAAGCCACTTGACATTCTCAGGTTCCCCTCACAGTCCCAGTCAGATGTGAAGGTAAGACAGTCATGCAGTGAAATAAAAAAACGATTTAGAGTTAAAGCCTGCTGAAAAGTAAACATATATCAAGTCAAGTAAATGTTTATTTATATAGCTCAATATCACAAATTTGCCTCAGATCTGTACAGCATATAACATCCTATATTCTTAGTCCCCCAATTCTAATAAGGAAAAACTCTCTACACAAACCCTGTAATGTGGAGGGGGAAAAAATGAAAGAGCAACAGAGGACAGATCCCTTTTCCAGGAAGGACAATCAGAAAATAGAGGTTGTGTGTACACAACAGACAAGTATAGCAAAAATTACAATGTGAACAGGATGACAACATATTGATAAATGAATAATATGTACTGAGAATTTGGTCAGGAACAAACAGATAGGACGTCCTCTCACCATGGAGCCCTGGAAAACAGGGTAGAACTTGCATCACATCATTCACACACACAGAGGGAAGAGAGACAAGGAAACCACACACACAACGGAGAGAGACAGACAAAATGATCATGATGCCCTTTTGTCTTTCTTGTATATCTGTGAAATTATATCAACGTTATTGGATCCTCTGTTTATCCCTGTATTGACATCCTGTTGGAGCCACGACAACTCAGACTGTGAGTTTAATAGGCGTGGTGAGATAACTAGTATTTAAACACACCTTAAGCAAATGATATATTAGACATTTGTGTGTTTCAATTTAATCCATGATCAAACATTAGAGAACAATCTGGAAAGTAGTGAGCACTTAGAAAACCTTAACTGAAAGACCTTTTGTGGTTTGTCTCCTCTGTAATTGTGTTTGAGGCTGATACAAGATATCACTGTGATTTTTTTGTTGTTCTTGTCAAATATCTTTATCTGTCTTTGCCTCATGGGCAGCAAGAGGAAGAGGAACAATGTGGTAGAATGGGACTCTCTCAAAATCGATGTTGCCAAACAACAAGCAAGAGACACAATGATCAATTGTGCGAAGACAGATAATGCTCCATTTGTCACAGTCACAGAATTGTGAAGCTCTTCTCTTACAAGTCTGTCAGGGCTCCTACAATCTAAGTGAATTATTTCGCCGAAAAGACTTCCCTAAGTTGTCTCTGGACACATTCAGACATATTACACTAGAAGCCTTTGCTATTATTAGAGTGTGCATCATGTGTAGCTTTGGACAGTACTGACATAGCTAAAATAGTGATGCAGCGGCTGTTAGTTCATTGCATGTTTGACATTACATCGCATGTCTTTGATTTTGTGATTATGTCAGCCAAAATTAACAAAACAAGTTTGATTTTCAGTTTGAGTTTCTTTTCAGGCACAGTCTGCCATGGCAGCAGCATGTCTATACAACCAGGTTGAGTTGACCAGTCAGCCTGGACATCAGGAAGAAGCCGAGATGTTGAAAAGTTCAGTTTACTTTTCACCATTTGCTTCAGATGACAAATCTATGGGACCATGGAACAAGGTTACGCAAGCAGCCGTGCTGCTGACGTCAGACTGCCTTCACTGCCTGCTTGATTGATTACAGTAGTGCTTGGAAGAACAGGTCAGTGCGCTTGTGGAAAAAATAAACACTCCAAAACACACTATATATTCAAGTGGCATCATACATCAACTCTCTGCATTGTTCAAACATCTGCAGTGAAATGAAAAAAAATACCAAATATTTGCTCTTAATCTGCTGTAAACTTTGTTACTATTGTGAGACTGGACTGACTGCATGTTGCATTGCTGTTAACCAAACTTAACCCTTTACATACTTTTCATATTCTGATCCTTCACAGTATCAGTCTCTACACCAAACTCCTGAACGACAAATCTGATTTTAAGTCATAAACACCTCATCAATCATTAATGAATGGTTGGTTAATCTTGAATGAATCTGAGATATTATTCTTTAGGTTTATGGTGAAAAAAACATTTACAATCACATGTTATGGTTGTATAAAACAGGAGAACATGATTTCATTGAATGTTATTGAATGTGATGAATACAATATTTTTGAATGGTGATTTTTGAATTCTAATAAAAACAGGTCAAATTTAACCTATTTAAAAATGTGTATTAGCTGAAAAAATAAAGATGAAATATTAAAATGTTTTTTTAATATTCAGGGACATTTCAAGAATTATCATCAAATTGCAGCTATAAGAATGATGTTTCAGGTGTTTTTACTGCTCTCTCGTGTACAAATGGGTCAAATTAGACCTGAATAGTATGTAAGGGCTAATTTTTGGGTGTGTTATTAGTGATGATACAGTATTTCACACAGAGTATGTTAACACTGGCTTAAGTAATACTCTTGTTTCCATCAATCTTGTTGAAAATCATTTAAAGATAAAGAATCACTTCTCATCTTATTGTTGTGTTTTCTTTTAAGTTTAGTACTAAACCCTGAGAGCTGTGGCATTATTTTACACCATTTTCAACAGGCAGGTCCACCGTCATGCCAGAGTCTTGACTTGGGTAACTGTATAGGGGAGGTTATTGCATAGCTGCAGTGCTCCGAAGCTCAACGGTCAAATATAGTGTTTGACTATGTATTACATAAGGCGCTCTGAAAGGAAAGAAATTGACTGAGGTTGTGTGGAATGGCATTATAGAATGAGAAAAATCAAACAGTGACTGAGAGTGTAGAGATACGGAAAAATATACAACAGAACAAGATAAGAAATTCCTACAGAGCTTGCGATAAAAACGCAGTCTCCACCATAAATCAACTTGCTTACATGATGTAGACTGACGTTAAAAACTGACTCATGCACACTCTCTCCAATACCCATATAAATTATCTCTATTTTTCCTAAAGCCAAACATCCATATGGATACCTCAACACGTAACTTATTCCCGATTTATAGAGGAGCTTGGTTAGAAGAGAGGAATGTATGGCCCTGGTAATAAAACACCCCCTTCTCCCTCTTATGTCTGGGACGTCCTAACTTGGATAGTTTCCTTAACTGGAGCTTAAATCATGTTATGCAAAGGCCCCGCAACTACCCTAACAAGGTAGTTTGTGTCCCTTTTGCAAATTACTCTGTCAAACACTACAATAAAAAAAATAAATCCCAGTTTGCCTCACTTCCCAGCTTTCCCTGTGGGTCCTCATTACAGTGTTATTCCCCACTGATCAAATACTCCAGACTACACAACAGGGACATAGAGACAAGTTGACAGCTGTGTACAATGTGCAGATCTTGGTCCTTGAATCCACTGAGGCAACAAATGCAACCCGTAAAAGCTTATAAAATAAAGATGTTGTATAATTTTCTCAATACACGAACCTGGTGTGGACATTGCATATTAAAAGCTACCACAGAAGCCAGCTGGCCCCTTCCACCCGCTGCAGCATTTACCAGAAACGAGGGGGGGAATCCCTATTTAGCAGCAAGCTCTGATTTCATTTCCAGAAATTCTGTTCCAGTCAACCCCATCGGGGAGTCGAGAGAAAAACTCTCTCTGAGGGTGATAAAGATTGTAACACGTATGCAGTCAATTGTGTTGAGAGACTGGACACCTTTAGGGTTAAACACAGCAGAGATACAGAGCAGTCTGTTTAGGTCATGATCATACCAGCACAGCTCGAGCCACTGTCACTCAGGTTAAACCTCGTCCAAATGAGCAATTATTAAAAATGTATGTGTAATGTGTTCCAAATCATCATACAGATTTCTTAAATCCTCTTCCCAGAAGGCTTATGGGAATAGGCAAAACTGTATCCCATCATGCCGCTGGTCAGAGAGGGACAACTAGATGTTCCAATAACTACAAAAAGGACTCTTTACACTTATATGTACACCAGGTTAATATGTTTATAATCAGTGATTTACAGGCAATTCCATACTTGTGGCAGGTTTTAGTTTAGTATTTAGTTTAGTTATCTTTAACAAAAAAGATAACTAAACTAAATACTGAACTAAAACAATCCTGGCTTGTTTAAAAGATTCATGCAAGTGCTCCAGTAAAAGGTTGAGATTTATGTAGCACTGTAACTGAAAGCAGGCATGTAGCACATATGGCCAAAAGCTGTTCTGAGTTACACACACTGTGGAGCTATGAGTAGTGACTGGGGCTCAGACACTGAGCTCCGTGTTTTAGATCAAAAATCCACTCAACATTCGCCCCACGGACTCAAACATTTTACAATACATTTCAAAGCCTTGATGCCTCCCTGCACAGGCTAACTGTGGTGTTTTACTGGAGAACAGACCTCTCTCTCACACACACTTTTCTTTATGTGTCTTAACATAGGTAAAAATAGTCAGATGTATGGCGGATTTAACCCAGTCTTGCATTGCAAAAGTGTACTGTCGCCTTTTAAGTCAAACAAGCTGGGAATATGTCTGGTCATGCCCTCTCAGTGACTCAGCATCCATTACCTTTTCTGTCCTTCCCAACTCATTATCCCTCTCACTTTAATTGCATTGCTACATACTTTACCTGATCCATGACCCAGTGCCTGAAGTACATTAACCTTTATCAGTTATTACATAACGATAATCTGTACATAACCAGATCCTTACAATGTATGCATTTCTATAGTATGGCCCCATGCTCAAAATGGTAGAAGAAGTGTTCACATCCTTTAATTTACCACATGGTAAAAATACAAGTAAAATTACTACCAGAAAATATATATTTAAAGTATAAATAGAAGTACTCATTATGCCAGTAAAATGGGCTTTGTTAGTGTTATATTGGATTATCATAAAATGTAAGCAGCATTTTAATGTTATGTGCAATAATGCTAATTATCCCCTTTTTAGAAAAGCTACGGGTAGTTTAATTTGCTGTATAACAAAGCATTGTATCTCATTGTATGTGCTCATTAGAGGTTTTTAAAGTCATCATCTGTAAAGTAACTAGAAACTATAGCTGTCAAATAAATGCAGTGGAGTAAAAAGTGTCTCTCTGAAATGTAGTGAAGTAGAAGTATAAATTAGCCCAAAATTATGATGGTCAAGTTAATTACAAATACAGTACTATGCAATAGTTTTAGACACTAAAAGTAAAGTGAGGATGCTTTCAAAAAAGAATCCCATGACTAGTTTTTATTATCAATTAACTTCAGTAAATCAAAGTTCAAAGTTCAGTAAACAGAAGAAACCTAAATGAAATACTTGATGTGAGCAGCTTTGCCCCTAAAACAGCACCAGTTCTTCTCGGGACTCTTGCACACAGTTTTTCAAAGTATTACTTGGCAGGTCAGCATTTCCAAGCATCCTGGAGAACTTGCCGTTCTTCTGTGAACTTTCAGTTGCATCTGTCTCTTTATTTTGTCCCATACTACTCTATGATGTTGAGATCAGGGCTCTGAAGGGGCCAAACCATCTGCTGCAAGACTGCTTGTTCTTCTTCTCCAAGAAAATAATTGTTTATGACTCTGGCTGTATGTTTGGGGTTATTGTCATGCTGCAAAATAAATTTGGGACTCATCTGAATCCTCCCTGATGTTGTTGCAGAATGGACAAAATCTAAAGTGCCTAAAACTTTTGCACAGTACTGTACCTCAAATCAGTAACTAAATTGATATAATTACTTTCCACTACTGATTAAAGCTCAAATAATAATTGTAATCATCTGCTATAGAGACAACTTTAGTGCTTTAACTTGTATAGATGAACAATATCAACATTCAGTATAAGATATTCAAACATATTAATATAAACATATATAATACAGATTATTAAAGTAGCCACACAATCCACTAAGACCATGTATCTTAAAATGACAAAATGACACAAAAAGAATCTAAAAAGAATTTAACTCACCTCAGGACAAAGACAGACCATCTAAAAGCAAGAAAAGCCAGCAGACACAGCTTCACCATCTAATTTTCTGAAATACGCCTCACTTCATCTTGACTTTAACTATTAAAGAAATAAGATACTTTTCACTGACTGTTGTGCAGTATAAAAAATTCAGTAGAACACACAGTCCATGTTAAAATATGTTAAATATATGTCAGTGTGTGTTTAATATGATTTTGATGCTCAGAAACTGTCATGATGTGAGTGATAGATGCTCACTGAATAATGTTGACATGATGGTTTATTTTACATAGAAAAGTGCACTTTGATGCCTTTCTATCTGTTGCTGCTGCAGTCAAAAAAGTATTTCTTTTTTAAAAATGAGTCTAGCCTAGTTTATGTGCTGGGAGGTGAGCCTTGATATTATAAAAATGATCTGTCAGCAACCAGAGCAGTGGATTGATTAAGGCCATATTTTACAGTCTGCATGATAATGGCTGTGATAAGGTCTGAACCCGTGGTACCCTGGTACACTGCTCCGGCTCCATGGCAACTTGTCAGGTTTCCATGAGGAACTCTTCCAGTTTACCACTTAATGTTGATGTTATTTCCACTGCGAGAACCAGGGATATCTCATTTCTGTTGAAATTTACTTACAGTATCTAATCAGCATAGCGAAAAAGAAAAACACATAAAAATGTCAAACAATTGCAGTATTTGCAGTTTGGCTGGTATTGTATCTTGGAAATGTAGGAATTAATTTTATGATTATTATGACGATAGGAGGATGGGGGTCATAATCTAGACCTTCATATCAAGATCAAGAAGTTTATGTAGAACAGCAGACACAGCTGTGGCAGTCTAATACAAACCACGATAATCATATAATCAAATGCATGAACTATTTTAACCTGAAATAACCTGTGCACAGTAAGCTGCACAGTCAAATCTGCCTCTTGACTGTCTAATCTTTCAACAAATCTAATACACAAACCAACCCAAAAATAATGAACAGAACTAATCTACCTTAAGCTTTAAAAGGTTTCAGGGGCTTTTTAGGTGTTCAGACACACACTGTCTACAAGTCACCATGTTCAAACATACAGATAATCGAATCCACCCATGTTACACCCAGGGATGTTCCCAGGAAATCAGTATGCAAACATATGGTATAAGTACTGACCAAACTCTACATACACACTGAGCCAAAAAGAAGCTTTTTTTTGGAAGATGTATTGTAGTATAAATCTACTTTGGGAAAATGCAAGCATGCAAAAATAGTACTCTTTATGGTCATATTACAATTCAACCTTTGGGATTCATAAATTTTAACCACTGTGTGCAAGTTACCCACAGGATTCAGTTGTTTCATGTTTCACTTGCACTTGCACTAACCATGCCTGCTGGCAACTGTGGCAAGCTGGCAGCTGGTTCGTTTTGCTCAGTATAGGGTTAATTATATCCAGCCTCACTGCCCAGCACAGAGACGTGCTATTAGCACAGCAGCAGTGATACTGACAACTGCCCTGACTGTGAGTCACCTGTTTTTTTTGTCACAGAGGTACCTCACTTCTGCTCTGGTCAGTCCAGTGAGCGATGAGTAAAAGACTTGTGAGAGTGTGACACACAGCTGCACACATGACAGCAGGCCAACCGTGGCTCAGATGAAGAGGAACAAGCGCAAAGATGAATCAGAGTGGATGACAGCCGGAGGTAAAATTGGTAGTGGACTATTTCTTTGAAGCGCTGGAATTTATTAGTTTTAAGTGAAATAGCTGGCTTTCCCTGATGTTCGGTTACTGTACGCTGCTCATGTGTTCCAAAAAAAAGAAGGAGCCAAGTAAAAGTCTCACATTAGAGACTGAAGTTAAGTATAATGTCCACTGAAAATAGTGGAACAATTATTCATCCACTCGTGTGAAAAAAGATACTGTGCCTGTCTGATTTAACCCCATCCTTGATATAAAAAAGTGATCATGGTTTAATTTAAACACATCCGCTTTTTCTGAAAATGAGCAGTAAAGTGGGACACTCACACTGCTGAATGGGTGGCCTGCTCTGTCTCTACGCAACATCAGTTGAGGTTAAAGAGCATAATACACTCCAGCAATGAATAATCACCTGCACATTTAAACACTGCTGACAAATAAACTCCTCTACACAAAGATGAACTATGTTAACTGACATTGTTTTCAAACTCATCTTTATTTTTTTTTTCCTTTTGTGCACCATTTTCTAGTCTTCAGGGCTGTGGTCAAAATGCAACACAGCTGCTGAGGCAGTGAAGCTTTGGCTTTTTCCTCCTGCAAGACCACGAGCCAAAGTCTGACCATCTGTTTCATGTTAAGATATACAGGTTGCACTGACCTGTCCCAGCAAGGAGTCTTTTGAAGTCCAATGAGGTAATAAATATATTCAATTTGTAATACATTAAGGTTATCATATTTCAAGAGAAATATGCTGTTCTGTTGTGCAACAGTCTGTGCTATGCAACCATGACATCCTGTCTGAATCCTGCCAGAGCTTTATCACCAGTTTATGTCCGCTCCGTTTTTTCTCAGTGCGTCTCCTTCTGCATTTAAATCATATTAAAATGTATAAATCACTATTATTTTAAAGTGAAATCAATACAGAAATTGCCCCCAAAATCTTACATGTACAACAATTTAAAGCTACTTGACACACATTTATAGGATATCAGACAACATAATCATCACTTTTCAGCATATACACACTGGCAGTAGTCAAACTCCGACCTCAGCTGCTTAGTCCAGCCATTGTGATCATCGGCCTTCAAGCTATTTTACTCCAGTTTTCAATTTCAATAATTACAGGCAAAACTGCCTCCTAAAAAGTACAACCCTGGGCACAGAGTAAACATCAAGTCAGTGGCGATGCCAAGAAAACAATTTACAACAATCTGGAAGATGATATTCTGCTATTCCTGAGGGGAAAAACTCTCTCAACCACAGTCCAAAAAGACTTAATCTTATTTGGTGGGAATGTATCTCAGGGCAGACAGAGAGGAGATGCAGCAAAGTGTTTTTATCTAAATCCTTCCTCTGGTACAATTATGTTTTCTTGATTTTACTGACTAAGTTTTATTGCCAGATAAACTCATTGTAACACAGAAAAATCAACACACGTGTATAATGGATCTTTCAGTGCAGGTTTGGCTCAGCTCTGGTCCACACCAATGATCACACCTCACACAGGCCCTATTCATTACTGGATGTTTGCCTGTCTGAACACATGTGCTCAACATGCATCTCTTCATTGTTTCCATGAGGGAGCAGTCAAAGTGGATGACTGTCATTGATTTAGTCCATGTGCTATTGTGGAAAAAACCCCAGAGAGACAAAAAAAGAGCCAAAAACAAAAACAACAAAAGTGAACAAAACTGATCATTTTTATTGACCAAATGTCACAGCTCCACTGTTACATCCTACAAAATACAAACAAGTTTGTTCATACAAGCACTGCTTGTAATGGTCTACACAACCTACAGGTTCTTGATGCAGACTGATAAATGGACGATCCTACTGACTATGGCAAAGTCATTCTTCACAGACCCACAACCTATGTACAGCTTCAACATCCAGTTATAAAAAATAAATAAATCAAAAGGCCTTTTTTCTAACAGTTTCTAAGCTGTTGCTTGACTAGACTGCAATCCTTACTCACATCCTGCCCCCTACTGGCAAAAACTAACTCTTGCCATTCACACTCATAAGAAATTGTACTCCACCGTCTCAAATAGAGGGGGGGCCAGGGTCCAAGCTGTAAGAGCAGGAAAAGGTCACAGCTATGAAATGTAAAGAGGCCTCATCAATGTTCCTAAAACATGTCTCTGCTTGGAACAGCCAATACATAAAGCCTGCGCTGTGATCGCAAATACACTTATGATGAGCAACGTGCTGTTTAGGCAAAGAAAAGCAGATGCCCACTCGTACTGAGAGCATCCCAGTAGGTCACATTAATAGAAAACAATGTGTATACTATAAATACTGCAATACAAGCCCCAGCAGGCAGCAGCAGATACAATTTTGATTTAAATCAAATACCTGGGTTTGACATCCAACAAATGAGATAAAGCAACTAAGTGGACATTTAAAAAAAAAAAAAAAGTTGATATGCTACACATTTCAGTTCGATCTTTTTTTGTGTCATCTTTCCATTGCAGTCTCCTAAAGAAAAACACCTCGTACATTAAAAAAAAGCAAAAGACATGCAGAACTGATGACAAATTAGAGCAAAAGCTTTGATTTACAGAGATTCAAAATAAAATGAAGACTGCACTTTGTCCCCCTTCAAACTCTGATTGTTCATCTTAAGACTGTCAAACTGGATCCACCCGATGACACTGGGATGAAGTAGATTTAAATGACATGACATAAGGCTAACTTCTCCAGTTATCGATCCTGAAATGGCTCATTTTCCAGAGCGTGCCACTTCAGTAAACTTTTGTTTTTGCACTTCTTGCATCCACAGATATACTTCCCAGATTTAAAGACCTGTTTGCATAAGATATTAGCAGGAAATTAAACACTGCAGCTGTGATTTATGGCTTGAGGTTCTATGGAAGATGAGGAGGCATGTTCTGGGTGTTTTAATAAAAAGCTGTTCAAAAAATATCTCTATTGTGCTTACTAGTGTTACTAAGTTTTACCTCCATCCTGAAGTACATTGGTTATGTAAGTCACAGAACATTTAAAACCTTCTGAGTAATGCTTCATCAACTCATCAGAATGACATCTTGAGATACTTAAATGACAACACAGCATGACCACCATTATCTAAAAGCTTGAGTGCCCTCAGGGCAGTGGGATAAAGCCAATATCAGGTGCATCGCCCAGGATCAGTGTGACGCGGCTAAGCGATGGTGAGGGAGAAGCCAAACGGAAGGCCGGGTTGATGGAGTGCAGCGAGTCCCTCTTGCTGCTTTTGGTGAACAGAGGGCAAGTGGTAGCTGCGGACTGGTGGGCGTGCTGTCGTGTGCAGCCAGCTGAGGGCGAAGGCTCTGTGGAGGGTGCTGCGATGCTGAAAATCTCCGGGCCTAAGGGAGTAGTTTTTGGGGTGCTGGGAGGGCACAGGCCATGAAAGTCAGAGGAGTGGACCACCCTCTCCAGCACGTCCTTGGTGCTCTGAGTGCACTGCGTGAAGAGGGAGAAACAGACACGTCAGGAACAGAGAAAAAGTGCTACATTACCAGTTTGTGTTGTGAAAGGCAGAGCTGCAATGACAAAAGAGTAAAAACAGGACAAACATGTACAGAAAATTGAGCAGTGCGATTAAAGGGGTTAGTCTGGAGCTCATGATCGCAATGATCGCACTGGTGACGGCGTTGTCAACAGACTCAGATGGAGAAGCATGAAGGAAGTGGGTTAGATGCAAACAATGGAAACAGAAGGTGACCATATGGAAAAAGGGTAAAGATGTGTGTGGTGAAGTTGCTTGTTCCTGTATTTCTTCTGGCTCTGAGTGGAAAAGGGAGATACAGTTTATGCAGATCGCTTGTGTCACCATGCATGCACAATAAAGCCCCATACGAATGAGAACACCATTTCATCTAACTACAGAGAGGACAAGAGAAAGAAAAATCATCAGCCTTCAAACACGAGCTCCATCCAGCACTGAGTGAGATGTTAATGAGAGGGCAAATGAGTGGCAATGAAGCATGCACAATCCCAAGTAAGGCAGTGCACCCATCCAACACAATCACTACAAACCAATCACAAAATCTGTCCCAACTGCCCTTTGAGTTATTATGCAAAAAAAAAAAAAAAAGGCTTGAAAAAGAAATGACAGCAATTCCAAACCTAAACACAAACTACACGATCAAAGAAAACACAGTGAGCGGTGTATGTAGAGAGATGTTGTGATCGGTTTTTACGTTCGACCCTACTCTTACCATCAACCGTTTACATGCAGCAGTGCCTTTCAGGCTGTGCAGGATAAAGCAAAATCCTGACAGTTCTCCTCCTAGCAGGGGTGGAATGGATACAGTACAACACTGAGCATTAAATCTTACACACATACATCATTAAAACAAACAACAAAAAACCTCAGGAGATACAACTCTGCCAACCATCTTAATGTCTGCAGTCAGGCACATGAAGACTTGAAGAAATGCAGAAGCAAAGTAAACTTAAAACAGAGACCAAAAATCTCAAAATACAAAAATAATGTTTATTTAACACATAAAAGAACACTTATTACGCTTTTTGGATAAAATAAAATAAGTGAAAGTGATGATCTTTCACAGATTTAAAAAAAAAAAAAAAAAGCAGTATAACTAATTATATACCTAAAGTGTTTGATACATTGACAATATTGAGTGACAAATATATTTAAGGCATGTGACAAATTATCTGTGATAAAGTGCTGGTAAATAGATCATATGCAAAACATTTTCATGTTTTACTAAAAAGCAAGTATTGAGTCATTGGTGTGCATAAACCTTCACCACAACATACAAGCAACCTCAGCAGTACAGTAACAAGGAGGTAGATACAGCAACATTTGAATTCCTAAGTAAGCAAACATAAAGCAAGATATCATATGTCAAAAGGTGCAAAAATCAACGTGTTTACTGTCTCACAAATGGCCAGAATATATCTGCAGCGGTCCAACAGGTTAACTCATCAACTCAGCAATGACCTCAACAAATGGTTAAATATCTAGATGTTAAACCTCTGTGTCTACTTTCTGACATTTTTAACTGCTCGGTGATGCCAGACAGTGTTATGAGTGACTTCCAAGACAGTTTGCTCTAAAGCTCAGAGAACAGATGACACAGCAGTATTATTTCAGCATAAATAATAAATTACCTCTTCAGCAGAGGTTTTTGTTGAATGCCAGCTCTAATTGGCTAGCTTAATCATTTCTACATGAACGAGGCATTATCATTTGTGTCCGTTTAAAGCTATTGTAAGCTGAGCCCTAGTAATATTGTTCCAGACTACTTAATAGGCCATTCATTATTAACAATTCACTTTGTTCTGATTTCATGATCATTATGTAAAAAAACGTGCAACTTTCATAACACTGGGCACAGATTCAAAGTTCTGCATGTCTGCAACTCTGCTTGATGGACTGAAGCTGGACGTCTGAAGATGAAACAGTGGACACAGAGTGGAGAAGGCACACGGGGAGTGGGCAGGCTAACAATAACACATGAGCTATGGGACAGTCAGGACTTGGGAGGGACCACAAGCCGGTTCATCCTACCATGTGTGCGTCATTCTTGGCCACGAAGGGAGGCAGCTCTATCTCCGAAACAGACGCAGCAGGGACCGCCTCATTAGGAGGCAGGAATCCTCTTCTGTCGATCAGACTGGAGGAAAGAACAGAGATTACAAAGCACTGTAACACATACTATAACCAGTGTTGATTTTGTTGATGAATAATTTTCATCATAGTTTTCATCAACAGCCTTTTTTTTCAACCGAAAATGAGACGATAACTAAATAAAAACTAATGCACGACGACAGAAACTATGACGAAATGTCAACGCTTTTGTCAACGAGTCAGAGACGAGATCCAATCCGAAGGTAGAGACAAGTTAGGAAGAGGCAGGATGACTTGGGAAGAGATCCAATCAGAACTAATAACTTTAACCATAAGGAGGTGAACCACACATCTGATATACCCCCGATGATGGTGCAACTAGCACTAGCAGCCTTGCTATGGGTGCTTCTCAATTCTCTTAAATTGCATTCAACTTTCCCTCACTTGCGTCTTTTCCTTGCGTCTTAGTCACGCCCACCATGGATGCATGGAGAGACACAATGAAAGGAGAGAGGAGACAAGGAGATTTAAGAGAAAATGAAATGTCCTTTCCTCTGAGGCGTCACATGAAGTAACGTCTGTTTCTGACACTGTCAGCTTTGGTGGAGTTTGTGTCTCCACACATGCTGATACAAATAAAAAGGTGCACAGTTATCACTGACAGATCAGCAATGTTTCTCTCTGCAGCCTGTTATATTATATCTGTTTGACAAACACCTGCACATGAATAAAAATCTGCATTCCTTCTGTGTAGTCCACTGTGTCCTGCACAGAGACATATGAACCATTCATGCTGGCAGAATGCGTTTGTTATTTATTCATTATTTGCATCTGCAGGCTATTTATTGATATTCTGATTGTGAATTAATTATTTAATAACCCTGAATATAACCAGGGTGTTTTTCAAATACTGAAATGTTTTATTAGGCTGAATGTTTCAGGAATAATTGATGATGTAACTCATATCAAACACAACGCTCAGAATTTTCAGCCTCACATGGAAATGACGACACATTGTCAAATATAAATGTGTTGAAAATGTGTCTCTGACAGACAGACTCTTACTTATGCTGAGAAGAGGAACATGTTTGCAAGGTGTGAGCTTATGTGATGTGTTTTCTTGATGGCTTCACTTACCTTGGGGGCATGGGGCCACATAACGTCACACAACAGTTGGTTATAATGCTGTTATAACTGTATGGGTTCCCAGAGTCATCTGAACCCCTTTTACTTGACCACGAGCCCTTAATCTGCAGTTAACATTGACAAATATAGTCAGTAGGTGAAGCTTAATTTAATAATTATGATTGAACTGTGTTCATATAGGGCTGTGAGTACTTACGTCTTCATTTGTTGTGAGGTTGGAGGCTACTAAGTAAGTATGGAAGCCTGAGAGGCCCAGAATAGACCAGATGGAAAAGAAACAAATCACCAACTCCACCACAGTACACGAGGAAGAGTCAAGGAAGGATAACATCTCTATTATCACTGATTACAGAAGAGTGATGGCAATTAGAGCTACATGACCAACATCTATGACAAGGGTGAATATATGTGTGCGTGTGTGTAGTTTCCTGATATTACAGAGGCAGACCAAATATAAAAATATGATTGATATGTCAAGAAATAACTATGATCATGTCATTTATATCATATAATATAATATTTCTGTGTCAACACAGCTTCACATAATGGTTGCTATAATAACGCTGCATCTTGTTTTTGCATCAATGTTTTTACCTACAAATCATACACAGGCTCTTCACATCACATCAGAATATTTTCCGAGGAATATCGAAACTATTTAGATTAAATTTGTGCGTTACAGTCCAGCCAGTTTTAATTTGTTTGAACTTGAAACTTTCCTGGAAATGTATCACAGAGAAACATTTGTTTCAAATTACATGAAGATGGTTTGTGAAAACATCATAATGGCTGCTAACCAATAAAGAGCAAACAACAAAGTCTGTCTGCATTCAGAAAAACACACACAGACTTGAACACAATGACATGAGACAGCAAACCTACTACTGAAAAGCCATCTGCCTAAAAGCACTGATCCTATTAAGCACAGGCTTACGCTGGGGAGCAGCAGGAAATGCCTTGTCAACAGTGTAACTATTTCTTGGCATGAGACAGCAGCCCCATCAAAAGACCCAATCAATATCTTAAATAGTTTAATTATGTGAATATTCGGTATGTAAAAAGGATATCTGGCAGGGCTCTCCTGGATGGCTTGGACAAGGCTTTTACCTGCTTGAGAACCTGGAGAACAAAAGAGCAGAAACAAAGCAGTCGTAACTTTTCTTTTTTTTACTAACGTGACAATTGTGACAGCTTATAACTGAGCACATTTGTCTTCTTGCTGAGTGAGGATACTTACGCAGAGTAATGTGTGTGATGACACAGCCAAATATGAAAGAGGTCAAAAAAGACAGAGAGATGATGAAGCTGTAGAAAAAGCGGTAATTGCGCTTGCCAACACAGTTCCCCACCCATGGGCAGTGGTGATCAAATCGCTCTGAGGGTGAAAAAACAGTAAAAATACTAGAGATAAGAGACATGTTTATAATGGTCATAAGGTATACTACTAGTAAGGGTTAATATCTAAATGCTGTATATTAAATCATTTATATAAATGAAGCTGAAGAAAAAAAGACTAGAGCCAGTCAGTAAGATTGGAATCAGTGTCAATACTAGCATCTTTTCAAGGATCTGTATTTAATGTAGATACCATTTACTCACTCCAGAAGTGAGACTAAAATGTAGTTAAGAGCACTATCTTCCTATTACCTAACAAATACAATCACTCTCACCCTCAAATTAATATAAAAGCAAATGAGCATTTTTCTTTTTCCAACCACAAACTACACAGATCAAGCAGAGACATAAAACTGATTTTCAATTTTTTTAACATGCAGATGCTCATTCAAAAACAGGTGCCAAAGTCATATATTTCATGTGAATTTAACATCAGTTTTGGTAAAAGGTGGTCAGGCAGTCAACTAATTTAAAGTCACAGTCTATATATGGTGAGAGTATTGTTTCATAGTTTCAGTATGATTCAAGAAACAGAAGTGGTTTGATATAGGAAGCAGTAGAGTATGTTCCTCTTGGCAATGGTATTAAGTTTAATAAGTGCAGTTGCAATTAATGGTAACTTCCCATCATGTCCTTACCAACACAGTTGTCACACAGGCTGCAGTGGGAGGTCCGAGGAGGTCGGAACATTTTACAAGTGAAGCAGTATTTAAGCTTTACCACCTGCTGGTTGATGAGGATCTCCTTGGTCCGTGGAGGAGGCCGATATGTGGATGATCCTGAGGTATCTTCAAAATAGAGTACGTACAGAGGGAGAAACTTAGCAAGAGACTAGAGGGACATTTCCTCAAATATTTCACACAGAAAGCAAACAAATGAAGCGTGATTGAGGAAGGAAAAATAAGTAAATTCAGATTTTTTTTTTAAAAGAAAGAAAAGAAAAGGTTTGGCTTTTGCGCTCTTCAGTGATGATAAAGCATAAGCTGCTTAGAGCTTGGTCTACAGTTCAACAACAAACATCTTTCAAGAGTTCCCCCATATGGCAAAGATCTTTTACCCCATCTGTCCCACAATGAGTATGCAGTTCCTAGGTGTCCCTTACCTATCTGCTTCTCTATGTCTGCAGCTTCATCTGGGGTGGCCCTGGGTAGGATGCCTGGGTCTGTAAAGCTGGTTCTCAACAAGGAGATGACCACAAACACAAAAAGTACCCCACCAATCACCGGTATGAAGACGGTCAGATGGTCTACCAGGAATGGGCAACTGAAAAAGAAAAATCTTTGTAAAACAACCCAATCTTTAGAGGTACGCTCAAGGAAAAAATACACATAATACAGGATTATGCAGTGACCGCCTCCACATGCACATCATCAGCAGAGACCTTGAAGTTGCAATCAGGGCTCGCAGACACACAGAAAGGGGACATTTATGGTTGCTTACTCAAATGCAAAGAAAAGGCCACAAGTGACAACAATAAGGCCCAGTGTCAGAGGGAGGACACCGCTCTGTCTGGCCAGGATGATCCGTCCATTGCAGAAAAATCTGTTCTTCCCAGGGAACGCTTCCCATTTCCTCCGCGGCCGCCGCGCTTTCTTCTCGGTGTGGTTTTGTGCCGACGAGGGCGACACAGCCAGCGCCCGCGGGTCGATCTGCTGGTACTCGCAATTCTTCATCATGTAAACAGCCTCGACACGTCTCGGAGGTAGCTAAAGGCACATACGAAACTCTCTTTTCTCGCCGTATTTTTTTTCGAGAGACAACAATGTCACGATTCAGTCATTGTAGATAGGCTGATATTTTGATGCTTCCCATCCTTAATGCTAACGCTAGCTAGCTACCGAACCAGTAAAGACATTCTTCTCCGTAGTTGAGTTTTACGAGTTGAATCGGTTTCCGAGTTGACTCAATGTTAACTACCATCTTTTGTAGTTAAATTAATCCCAACCCCAAATATTTATATTCATTTGGTTCTCGTAACTCGCCGTTTTTGTCAAAAAATAAAACACAAACAGACGAGCTTCGGCTCAAGCTTCTTCCAGGGTCGTGTCTAACTGGTAACCTCAGATTTGTGTGAAGTATCGCGAGATTTATAGCGAAACAGTAACTTTAACTCAAACCACGTTTCAATTTTTCAAATGATCATTGTAAACAAAACCATGACCTTTCCCTAACACTAACCCATTCATTTTGATACGTAACGTAATCATATCATAGCCTTATGGTGTCACATCACAAAACAGTGAGACAAGTATATTTTGAAGCGGCTCGCGAGAGTTTCGCATATCTAGGGTTACCATCATTCACGTTTCCTTTTGTTTCAGCCAACGCACGTCACAGCGTGGATGATGACGAAGCACGCAGAGCCAGTATAATGCTGACCTGTCTGAGTTGGCATCAACAGCTTTAAATGTTGTTTTCACCACATTCATCTATTGAAGCCCAATGTATAAAATATAATAATATATTTTTAACAAGCAAAATGAGATTAACCAATTTATGGCACAGTTTATCTGTTGCTTTTGTTTATAACAATTTATTTTTTTTTTTTTAAGTTTTCCTCTACAGACTTATAGTCCAACAGGCAGACAGAGTACAGTACAAGATATGCTGTTAATGGGGTTCAAGTTTTATTACTATTTTATTGTTTAAAAAAAGGGTAATATTTCAACTATAGATTATACATAGACATCACCATCATCATCTGTAAAAGAAATATATCAATAACAACACCCTGTAAATACATGGTGCCAAATATAGAATATTTTGACATCGAGACGTACCAAATTCCCTCTTTGTGTGCGGGATCTCTTAATGGCTAGTATGAACTGGAGAAAATATTACTGCAAGGAAAAATTGTTTTAATGTACATATTTTAATGTGTATTGTTTTGAAACGTTCAAAAATGTGTAGTTTCGTTTAACAGTTGGAGGGGTTTCACAATCTCGCCAGCTTTGATTTGTCAAATTTGTTGATTTATCAGATTTGTAATTATTTGGCCCATTAAAAATTAATTATATTGACAATATCCATTTAAAATAACATATTTGTTATTCTGAATATACTGGATAAAAAACAAGTAAAAAGAAAAAGGATAACATTAATAACATTTGATTGAGAAGTTCCTGGTGTTGTGGTAAATTGAGTGTTTCCAGGAGTACAGCAGCCTCTAGTGGTTTTAAACCAATGACTGCAAGCTTCATGACAGGGTAAACTGGAGACTTATGAAAACTCTGCAATAGCAGATCAGTTTTGTGAATGAAACAACAGTATGAATTTTGTAGGTGTTCATGATTTAACATATTTAAAATTCATAGGCAAGCCAATGAATGTTTATTAAAATACTTTTCAATTGTTTAATTAGCTTTTCAATCCCAGGCTCTTCTAAAATCAAAGACACTGATATCAACTGTTGTGAGTAGTCTATGTATGATCAGAGATGATTTTCATATGACAAATGCTTCCACATGTACGTGCAGTGTGTGTGAATCAATCAATTTAGGGCCGTCATGCCAATGCAAAAGTATCCTTACAACAAAACCAATATTTAGTAAATTAACATGCCTCAGTAAATTGAGGAAATGACAACTTTATTTTTTCATTCACACCCAAAAGTCCTGACATAAAACCTGGAATTATTATTCCAAACATGCAGTGCAGAATTAAACGGAATCATTAAAATTTCAATTCTCCAGCAGGAACTCTGCAAGAAATAAAAATATATTTTTTCCCAGTACATCCACCGTTCTTCCCAAGATTTACAACCATACAGTAAACAGTCAAGTTTCAGTAGTATTGTACACAAGTTTGTTCTCAAACAATTACAAAGACATTTAACTAAGATGTGCAAATAAAATTTCTTGACTATTGCATGAATAAATCTGCACAAAAATGTACTGTTCTATATAGGACTGGACAATATGAAAAGAATGAGGCACAATCTTTTCATACTTTACTTGGCTTTAGATTTGTTTTCCCCGCATAAAAGTAAGATTTTTCTTCTTCTATTTTTAAAATAAAAGTGACTGACAAATGGTGGTATCTATATATACACACTATTATTTTCTTGACAGATTCCTTTTAAGCTATTGCAACAAAAGATTTACTAGTCTTTGTATTGACAAAAAAAACTGTTGATGCTGTACTGTAAAAACACATGTATGTTGATTTGGAATAAAGTATACAGCCCAGCTCTACATAGAAAATATGCATTTAAAGCTCAGAGTAATGTCTCAATTCAAGTCCATGGCAAGAAGTTACAATGCAGTGCAAGGCCCAGCACCCAGTAAGAGAGGAAGTATCCCAGGATGCTCTGTGTAGTGGGAGAGCAGGTTGTAAAGTGTGGCAGCAGTGCGATGATGGGGTTTTGAGGTGTGTGCTTGCATCCATTTCTGAAATGTGTCTGCAGCTGTATGTTGGGCGTTGATGTTTTCCTTCGATGAAGAAGAGGCTCGTTGAGGAGGATTAGATGAGCACTTATCCAAAAGGGCACAGGAGACGAGGAAGCCATGAATCTGGTAAGAACCTGGAAACGCAGATTAAAATGAGCATGAGTGGAGATTTACAGTTGTTCACATCACATATATTATAAAACAGATTCCTACAAGAAAATTATAATATGTTTTCCTTACCTGCACATGCATGCACAAGGTCCCAAAGACCAGGAGCACTGTTGAATGTACAATATATACAAAGACTCTGGGGTTGAAGAATCCTGGTATGGGTTTGTCATGTCCTTTATGTACACCTGTCTCCCAAAGTCCAAGTCTCAGACACAGTTCTGGATTTGCTTGGAAATACGCATAAGCTGCCATTACGCCGAGAGTAGCCATCGGTAGAGCAAGAATAAAGTTTGGTATCTGCCTCAGTTCAAAGTAACGGAGGAAGCCCACATCCCAGTACACATCTTGGATGTGAGAATAAAGCAGGGGGAGGGGTCTCATGCACCAAAGGGGTGGCGGACCATTTTCATCTGGGACCCGGTAGCCCTTCCGTTCACCCAGCGATAGAAGCTCAGGGTGAATCCGCTCTAAGGAGACTGATGGTGTACAAAACGTCCTATACCCATAGTACTGGAAAGCACAGAAGGGAAGTGCAATAATTGCAGTTCCCAGGAGAGAGGTGAGCAGGAGACGAATGATAGCCCAGATGTAGTGGAAGACTTTGTTGTGGCCTTTTGTTGTTGTGCGATACACACGAATCTGGGAAATGGCATGGAGTGATGGAAGATACAGCAGAAATCCTATGTTAACAAGTCCATTAGATCGTGCTGCAGTGGCTATACTGAGGGCCAGGCAAGCTCGGAAGGTGAACCCCTTCTCCAGGAGGAACAGGCCACCGAAAGTGAGAGCGGCAAACAGGCTCTCCGAGTATCCAGCAGTCATGAAAACATTTGCAGGTGTGACACAGTAGAGCAGGCTAGAGAGCAGTGCGAGACGCCTGTCCTGCAGAACGCTTCTACTGAGCGCGTGCAAGGCGACCACACTCAGCAGGAAGAGGGCAGTGTTACCCAGAGCAACGGCCACCAGCAGGCGCCCCCGCACACTCAGCCAGCTGCTTAGGGGCCACAGTAGTGTCTCCGCCATGCCTCGGAGGACAACGGGGAAAAGGGGGAAGAAAGCAAAGTTGTGCTCATAGAGGTATCCTCTCTCAGCAATGAAGAGAAAATGCTCAGCGTCCCAATGAGAGAGGCCACCCAACAACCACTCCACTGCAGAGTCCAGGTATAGAGGCTCCTCTGTCCGTGGAGGCTTGAATGCATCGGCATCATGGTCAGGGATGGCAGCATTCAAAACAGCCTGAAGAAAATAATATTATTGGATTAAATATATTGCCTTTACATAAGAGAGTTTTGCTAAGAAACAACCAGTATACAGGTGTGTAGCTACTAAACACATGCAGTAACTCCTGTACGTATTCCCTAGAGCACTTTTAAGTAGATATCTTACAATTACACTCTATTTTACTGTCAAGGTGACTCAAACGTTCAGGTATAAAAAGGGTTATTAACCTAGCTATGCGTTGGCAAAGCTAAATAGTATATTTGACACATTTACAACAGCCTACCTGTAAAGTCTTACCTGTAAAAACAGTGAGAGGCCTCTGGTAACTGTAGCAAACTCCAGTACTGCTCTGACATCCATAGTCATTGATTAGACAAACAAAATCTTGTTATAAGAGGCCTGAGCATCATAGCTACGACGAGAGTCAACACTGGACTCGTCATATTTTCTATAATACATAGCTAGCTCGGAAAAAACTACTCGTTGAATAGAAGGCTGTCGATTTCCTCGTTGACATTGGTTTGGGAAATTTAAGAAGGGGTAAACAGTGATGTTATCTGATAGCCACTTGTCTTCGAGCAGCGTTTGATTTCGCTCAGGTGCAATCTTTGTCCTCACATCCCCATCCTGCTGCAGGCTGCTGCTCGGAGCTCCTTTCGAGTGGTCGTGTCTAGATGGTTACCCTAGATTCGCCAAACTCTCGTGAGATTTATACGCATTGTGTCTTCATTGTGCAAGTTGTAAAATATAATTATATTTTATGATGTGACAACGCTGTGGTTAAAGTCTGGTTAGGTTTAGGCACAAAAATACCACAGGTTAGGTTAGTGAAAGATCGTTGTTTTAGGTTAAAATGATCACTCTCGCGAGACCTTTCATTTGTGGGTCTTGGGTTACTAATGTTACCATTTCGAATGACTCTTTCACTTCCGGCGTAACCACAAAGGTCTTTAAAAAATAAAGGTTCACGCGATGAAGAGTACCCCTTTTCTCGATTCAACTGTACACCACATGAGTTTAGTGTTTAATAAAAGACTATAGATTGTGGCAAAGTTAACAGCATTTTCCAGTTTAGCTTTTGGCGACCCCAAGCTGCATTCACGTGCTCCCCGGATGGTTTCATTTCTCGTGTTGGGAAATCGTGTTCATGAGGTTTTTAGTCGTAATGACACAGACAAAACTGCAAACAAGATGATTGGCACCCCCTCCCCCCTCCCCAGACTTATTGTTACAACAAAAAACACTAACTTTACCTGACTTGTTAGTGTCAATAACTATTTTAACAAACTAGGTAATTCTGCATGGACAGCAACTAATTTACAACCTAGTATCATATTGCAAATTACATATGAGCCAACACGTAAGTAAAAAGTTTCTTACTTTCAAGAAAACATTTACTTTCATCCACCAATATTTTCGCTGACTTTCCGAGTTGTTTTTTTCTACTTGGGAGTGTGTGTAAGTCAATTTCCCAATCGGCAATTATTTTTTCCCATTATCCCGACACCACGTGAATACCACATTACCTTTACTTGTGCTATGACCACGCGGTTCTTGATCACGTGAGAATCTTCGTGCTCCACATCATGGTTTGAAGAGGTATATGTGTTATACTTAACTTACGTTTCCTGTCTTTAAAGTTTCATTATTTTACATTAAATAAGCTTGAAATTAAGATGAATATTTTGCCGTAATACACATGCCTTTGTAGGTAATGTGAATCTCAATGCGGATTTAAAAAGTGATCTTTGTTCGTGTTGATCCGTGTTTTATGTTTCATCATGTCTGATACACATTACATGTGTATTAGTGAAACTGCATATAACGTTATTTGTATGACCCCTAATGAGGGTGTGAGATGAAATATTTGAACTATATGCAAAGAGAAAAAGCCTTCTTCTTCAGGCTGTTTTAGTTTAAGTAGGGCTGAACAATTAATCGAAATTTAAATAAAAAACAACATTGCAATATGTGCTAATGCAACTTTCTAATCGCCAGAGGCACAATACAGGTGAAATATAAATAAATACCATTTTAGACTAAATATGATCATGTGCAAACAATATTAGCTAAGTAGGACCATGTTTCAGAAATTCTGTTGAACCTAATTTTGTGAGATTTCATGTTTCTCAATTTGTTTGTCCAGAAGAACAAAACCATCAAACAGCTTACGAAGATTTAATGTACATTTATTCTTACCACGTGGAACATATAGTATAAAGATTTCATACTGAATAAATGATATTCATTGAGCCAAAAAAGGGAAAGGGAGGAATTTACATGTTGTCTTAGCTACATAGTCTGAAATACAAATATGCAGAATCCAGGACTGGAGAAAAATTGTCAAATGTGTACTTCATCTAGTTTATTTTTGTTGTACCAGGAGATAACAGGTTTGAGCCGTGTCTGCCGTACTACGGAGCTGTGGAGAGACCAGAGGAGTGGGTCTAATCAGCAGGGACTGGAGGTCACAGACCAAACTCACATGTCAGCCTCCATCCCTCACCAATAACAAGTGTGAGAATAGTGACACAGACAGAGACAGACACAGAGAAAGGAAGTGTAATGTACAACATTATATATACACCACAGCAAAGCTGTATTTGAAGTTGAAAACCAGTCCTAAGAGGTGATTTCTTTTCATAAGGGTATTCATACAATCAAGGGATAAGAGGAGGTAAGGGTGTTGTAGGTTCTTGATACTTTGGGGAAGAAAGCCATTTTCTGTTTAACACCAAACTAAAATGACCTCAAAACTCTAGAAGAGCTGCATCGTCAGCTTCTGTGTGAAACGTGTGTTACAGAATGCTTACACTCAAGAGCAGTACGGTACAGAAAATGTCCTACAATCTACTGCACACTGCACAGGCCTCCCCGGTGAAGGTGTCTATTGACAGCATTTTAGTCTACTGTCGGGCTGACTGGTGATAATCCAACTACAGCAACTATAACCAGTAGGCCACTTGTCAGTCTGCTTCACCTCTGAACATCCACCAGTTACAGACTCATTGTGCCCTCCAGGGGAGAGCTAGGGCACACTGTGTCTCCCAAACTCACTGTAAACGAGACAGCAACTTTGGTTACAGTTTTTGTTTTTCAGCTATTTATTCATTTATTTATCTTTATTAAAAAGTACTTTCCCCCCAAGTGCAGAACAGTCTCCCAACTGTGGTGCTCTGCTCTGTGTCATCCAGTTGGCATTCATGTTGCAAGTAGTGTCACTTTATGGGCATCTCTCTGGTTTGTAATCCACCACAGCTCTGTGATTACCCTCCTCGAGCAAGGACGGCCTGGGGAGGGCTCAGAGAATGGAATCTGAAGGATTTTCATAAATTAAAGACAGTCACTTGAACTTTCCTTGCCCTGTTGCACACACAAGCCAGGTTACCAGGGAAGAGGGGATGGGGATAAACCCCCCCAAAAAAGTGGAGCCACGGCTCCCTACAGCTGTCATGACTGGCCAATCAAAAAGAGTACATCACAGATAACATGAGAAACCAGCGAGTTCATTAGGGGAGACACTGAAAGGTCGAGGAGTCGGGACTCATGTAGTGTGAACTCCGAGTGGTTGTCCTCCACCTTGGCTAAGGCGTGCAGAGCCCGGGCAGCTCGCCGCATCATGTCCGGGCTTGTGGGCTCGAAGTGCATCCCCTGTAGATGTAGTAGAGAGCTCTGGCTCTGCTGAAGCTGTGTGGCTGCAAGACTATCCTCCAAGAAGCCAAGCAAGTTGCCCACACTGCCCTTCTGAACAGCAACTGCTCGTGCTGCCATAGTATCACCCTGGGCCAGGTTGGCCAGTAGGACCACAGCCATCTCCCTGCAGACTGCAACCTTCCTGTCTCCAATTAGCCGTACGAGGTTCCCGTATAGCTTCTCCAACCGACTGAATGGTGGAGTGGCCAAGATGAGGTCCACATTGTTGTCTTGGATGCTTAGCTTGCTTAGCGTCTCCAGGACCAGTCTCTGAGGTGACAAAGCACTGTGGGGGCCCAGGGTGGGGAATGGGTCCTGGGCTTCTGCTGAGGGGCAGACAGCCCAGTGAAGGAGACCGTCCAATAGAGGCAAGCAGATGCTCTCAGGGTAGATGGAGAGGTCCAGTTGGCCTGAGATGTTCGCCAAAGTGACCAGTGTGTTCTCCCTCAGCAGCTCCAAGCAGTCCCACCACCATTCATCCCTTTGGCCCATTCCTTCATCCGAATCCTCGTCTTTCTCGTAGGTGAGTGGCGCCTGCTTGCGCTCAGGGTGCCTGTGGTGGAGCAGGATCAGGCGGCCCAGCAGCAGTAGCAACCCTGGATGTTTGGACATCTCATGGTCATTGCCTGGAACAAAGGAGAGGCTGCGGACAATATTGGAGATACAGATGCAGCGCCGGGCTAAAGAATCCTGCCAGTTGGCCAGAGCAATGAGCGGCCCTTCATCTTTACTGTGAGGCTCATCCTCCAGGATGGTGCTGGTCGGCTGTGCCCGCTGGGTTAAAGCACTCCCGAAGAAAGGAATGGGTCTGTTATTCTCCTGGTGACTCTTAGGACCTTTCTCAACTGTCTTTGTCTCAGAATCTGTTTTCCTCTTCTCCTCAGTGTTGGGTAAGGAGCTGGACTTCTCTGACGCACCTGCTAGTGTTGCTGCTTCCTCTGAGGACGATGTCTCTTTTGGCCCTTCTTCTTCTTCATCCTGATGCTTCCTTTTCTCCTCCTCCATCGGGAAACAATATTCCCGTAAATCTTCTTCTGGTACTCGTCTCCTCAGCAACACTTGGGGCACAGGTATTCGTTCTCGTGGTTCCAAGAAGTCCTTGTGGGGTTCGAAGTGGGTCTGAATGTGCTCTGTTGAGTCTCCCCCTCCAGCACTCCAATGAAGTAACCCACTGTCAAACTCCTGCAGTTTACCATGATTATTGGCCTGGCCAGCCACGAATGGGTCTTTCTTTCGTACCACCTTTAAGGGAAACTTGTCAAACTTGCTGGCCTGCTTTGGTCTCTCATGGGCAGGTAAGGGTTGCGATGAACCCGTCTGTTCAGATGAACCCTTGCTCTTCCTGTCCTCATCTCCTGCGTTCTCATCTCGACCCCGAGACACAGAGCACTGCTCCTGAACTTCCTCCTCTTTCACATGAGCTGGGCTCTCCATTTCCCGTTCCTCCTCTTCGTCATTATCATCTTCCTCCTGATCCATGTCCTCAGCCCGTGGTTCCTCTTCTTCCGTGCTGTCTAAGTCTCGTTTCAAGGCATCAGGATCAAGTAGTGTCCTTTGGCCAGGGTCCCCCACCTCATACTCTCGCAGGATACCAAAGATTTCAATGAGGCAGCGCCTGAAATACTCAACCACCAACTCTAGTAGGCCAGGCAGCTAATGAAAAAGCAGAAATATAGAAAAACATTAGACGTGATTACCAAGCAGAGTGTCCCGTTATAAACCATGATTACGGGCATTAATGATGGTGGCAGGGTAATCCAAGTCTCACCGTGTTGAGATCAAAGGTGGAAATACTGCTGTCGTCATACAGTAGGATGTTGATGGTATCTAAGGCCCATGTACTCTCAGCCAATAGACCAGACTTTAATGACATCATGACTCTCCAGGCTTCCGGGGTTCCTAAGAAGTAAAAAATAAATAAATAAATAAAAAATTGGTACCAAATACTCTGAGAGACAACTTGGAATTGAGGACAAGTGAGATAGAAAATGTAACACTAGGCATTGCTATCAATAAATGTGGGCAATACCACAAGATGATTCTGATATTTCTAGCTAAGCATACCAATATCTTTCACGGTGAGTCTCCGGCGTGGTTTCAGGACAGGATGGGTAGCTTCTACAGAGCCCAAGGGAAAAGGCATGTCTCGCCGTATTAGAGGTGACTGCACTGGAGGGGGCACTATGTGTGGTGCAGGCACTGGAGGGCCAGCCTTCTGCATCTTCATTACTCCGTGCATATAGGGAGATTTACTGGGTGATGTCCTGCTCTCCAATGGGCGGGGCATGGAGGCGGGGCTGGACACCTGTGGAATGTGGTTCTGCACACCCTGAGGGGGCTGGTAGTTGGACTGTACGGAACGAGGCATAGGCTGGCCTGGCCCCGCTGGACCATACGGAGGCTGCCGCGGGCCCATCGGACCTCCCCATTGGCCATCATGATTCATCCGCTGCTCTGATGAGATCATCTCCTCTGACCGATTCATGCCAGGGTAACCGGGTCCCTGAGGTGGGCCCCCAGGGCCACCCTGCGGCCTAGGGTAATTCTGATAGTTCATGTCTCGCGGCCCCTGCCACATGCCTCCCTGAGGACCCTCAGGGCCTGACTGCATCATCTGAGGGGGCATAGCAGGTTGAGCATTGGGCCCTGTGGTTCCCTGCATCCGTTCACGACCAAAGGGGAAGGGGAACTGATTGCCTGGGCCTGGGGGACGGCGATCAGAGCCAGGGAAGGGCCCACTGCCGCCAAATTGATTGTACGACTCCTGTTGTCCTGAAGAGGGTGCAGAGGAACCTCCTTGCTGTTGCTGCTGCGGTGGTTGTTGTCCACCAGGGAAGGGCCCACTGTACTCGGCCTCATGACGTTTTGATGGAGGGTAACCCCCTTCAACAGGACGCTTGTAACTCTACACATAAGGAGAAATGTAAAAATGAGTACATGGGTTCACTGTAATGAAAAAAAAAGACTAAATCTAATATATGATGGACGCTCAGTCAAAGAGAACAGAAATCTACTAAGACAGTAAAAACTCTGACATTATTTGATGCCAGTGTACTGAGAATAGTGAATTATTGTGGTGTGGATGGATCACTTACCTGTTGTTGCTGTGGGTACATTCCAGGCTGCTGATTTGGGTAGGAGCCAGTAGGGGGCGTTCCCTGTCCAGGATACTGATTACCATAGGAATCAAGTCTGCAAACATTATGCCTCCTCAGTTTAACCATGAAAATATAATGCATCTCTCATTTACCAGATTAAGTTTTCGTCCACTGTTCGACACATAATCAGTGGATTTTGGTGAATTTACAACCAAAAAAAAGCTAAACTGATAAAGACATCCAGATATCAGTGTGTTTTTGTTTACAGCTTCATCTCAATTATATTATACTAAACTTTGACCATACATTGGTGTTCATTGTATAAATATGACTATGTACTACTTACTCTTTGGTAAATAATACCAACCTCAGACAATTAAAATGGGATTAACACATTTCCAATTGAAGTACATTTAAATCATTGCCACTTTGTGCTAACATCCCTACACCCACATGCAATAAAGCAAAACCCAAGAGCTGTAAATTATGTAAAAAATTTGGAGTAAATATTTTGATCTAAGCGGGATGGGAACAAAATTCAAGATGTGATAATATTCTGCTGAATATTTGTCAAAATAATAAAAATCACACAGTTTTATAAAATATATATTTCTAACACTTCAGGCCACACAAAAGCAATACAATCGTTACATATGAAGAATTATGAATGATGTTTCCAATGACATGAGCTTTGAGTCTAAGAAGCTTGGCAAATAAGTGCTATGTGAACTGACCGTGGCTGCTGTGGTGGGAAGCGATTTGGCGAATACATCCCCGTGTCGGCATTGGCAGGCATCATAGGGTTTGGCTGAGGAGCACCAGATCCCATGTTGCCTTCTGGGCCCATTCCTTGCTCCGATCTGTGAAAATCAGAATACACAGAATATAATTTCACACAGACATAAAAATGACACAAAAGCTCATAAAAAAATTATATATTAAGATTACAATTTGAACACAAATACTGTCAATTCAATGTTAGCTACTTGCCAAAATAGCCAGTGACTGCTGTCATATACAGGTAGGCAACTACTTTTTAGAGGACCTATTTAAGACATTGAGTTTTATGATGTAATAGTGGCACAAGACTTAAAAAAATGCAAGAAATTGCCAAACAAAATTAGTGCTATAGTGGTGCTCAGAAAAACACATGTCACTTGTAGCTGTCAGTATTGTTTACACCATAACTGTCCAGTAAAAAGAAAAGTACTTAAACTACCCCTAACTTTAAGTGTAGCCATTGTTGTAGATTCTGTTTTTTTCTCCAATGTTCCTCAACCTAGATTTCAACATTGATAACGAGGCGCAACCAAATCCAAGTTCAAGGAATGCAACAGCTGGTTTGCAATATGACAAACACTGCAATTAATAATGCAGGACGAGTGTTTACATACTTGTGCATTTCAATATAGGGGCATTATTCTGATTCAAAATATCTGCCATATGTTTTAAAGCCTTGTTTAACATTTGTATAGGAAAACAGTAGATTGTGAGCACAGTGTTGGGGAGTAAATGACTTTAATTACAATTACAACGTAACGTTCCAGTACCGGTTTTTAATTAAGCATTTTCCTCGACAGGACAGTGCAATCAAACACTGTTTTACTGTATTCTATTTAAAGAATATATTACATTTTATTTATATATTTATTTTATAATAAAACTCCTCATAATTGGTGGTTGGCCGCCACTAGATTTTTCATTGTCACCCATCAGTCTATAAATTCAGCAGAGAATCAAGCAGGGGGCTGATCTTACAAATGTATGGAGCAGAGAGCGAGCTTGAGCGGCAGCCCCCTTCTTTCATGGATGCCCCCAGCACTGCAAGACCTAGCTGCTCTTTTTTGTTATCTCTGTTCCATTCTGTCAACCTTGTACTATAGGAGGAGCTCTTCTAATAAACAATACTGATGTCTACAAGTCATCAGATCTAGATGTAATAAATATAAACTGGCATGCTCTCACCACACTCGCCCACTATACAGAGCACAAAGATGAATATCTGAAAATTTCTGGTTTGAAAAACCATGGAAATACAAAGCAGACTTCTTGCAAGTACAGTCAAATATTTTGCCCTGAATTTTCTCCAAAAGGTTTAACGTTTTTGTTAATTGTGACCAGTCTACTGTCACAAAGACAAAAGTGAGCAACATTGCTTTTAATCAAATAATTTTCAATAATGTATAAACTCAGCAATTATGATGAATAAGAAATTATTTTGAATGTCTATTTCCTAAAAAATGAAGTGTGTCACTCACAGGATGGGCAGAAACAGTAACACATGTACCACAGTCCAACCACATCTTCCTTTTTAAAAATTGCACCCTTTTCTCATTTGCATTTTGTTCTTGTTTCCACAACAAACCCAAGACAATCCCTGGCGGTAGACTGTCAATTCAAAGCAGTAGGGCTGGCCAATAAATCAATATTATATCGATATTGTGATATTTATAGATATTGTCGTGACATGGAACGAGTGTTGTCTTTTCCTGCTTTTAAAGTCTGCATCACAGTAAATTGTAATTTTCTGAGCTTAACAGACTGTTCTATTATCTGCCTTTATCCGCATTACTGATGATGATTTTTTATGAAAAATCATACATAAATATTTTGTCAAAATATCAATATCAAGGTATTTGGTCAAAAACATTGTGATATTTGATTGTGCCCATATCGCCCAGCCCTAGAAGACAGCTGAATCCTACATCAGTTCCCACGCTATTTGATCAAATGTAAACAAATTCCGTTCTAAAAATGATAAATTAGACATCCTTTTCCTGATCTGAATGGGGACTGTGAGGTTTAACAGATCATGTAGTGTTCAATGACCTTAAAATGCCATCTACCATTCAATGATTCTTACCTCCTGTCGTAGCCTGGTCCGTAAGGATACTGCTGTCTGGGCCCCATTGGCATCGTGCCCATGGCCCCAGGCGGTCCTCTGTTGAATGGAGGCTGCTGCTGTTGCTGTTGTTGTGGCGGTTGCTGCTGCTGTTGGTCACCCACCCCGCTGTTAGGGCCCTGATTGGCAGGTAGAAACTGCTCTCCAACTGGAAATGGATTCAGAAATTAAGTCCATTTAAAACTCATTAACCGAGCAGTTAATAAAGAACGTCTTTTTTTTTTCTAGGACAACATAATCCATTGAGCTTTTGTCCATTCAGTGTGCCCACCTTTCCGCATGTTACTAAAGGGATCCTTGTTGGGTTCGTAGGTGCCCATGCGGCCTTGCATGTCTGGGGTGTTCATGCCAGACTGATAGGCAGAGTTTGGAGTCATGTTCTTCCTGGGGAAAGCGGGGTCACTTCCTTCAGAGAAGGGGTCCTGCAAGTTAACACTGCTCCTAGAAGAGAAGCAAAGGGTGGGGGTTGGGGGGGGGATTAGGATACGTGGGAGAGAGAGGAAAATGCAGAAAGAAATTAATTTCTCTGATCATAATGTCTTTAAAAAGCTACAATCATTTGGTAACATCTTGCAGAGGTGTTAAATAAGTCACCTGGACCCTGGTGGCATGGGGGGCATCTGGGTATGAGGAGTGGAGGCTGGAGTAGGAGGTTTTAAGTCTCCTCCCTCAGCCATGGAGCTGCTGGTGGACTGGGGTGTCTGAGGACCCTGCAGAGAGCCTGACCCAGCTGTGGAGCAGAGGGACGCTTTCATGTGAAATAAGAGAGGAGCAGACAGACATGGTACGTGACTTTAATGACAATTAAACGGAGCATGTATAATTTTTTTGTTAGTTTTGAAGTGCATGGGTGTGGTTATTGAAACAGAACTGCACTGAAAAGTGTTTGTTTGAAAAGATTGCACGAGCATGACTCTAACCTGGAGAGGGTGGCTGGACCTTAGCAGCTTGGTTCTTTTTGTTGTCTGTAAAGATCTCAGGAGGAGGGTCCTCACCACGCTCAATTTTGCACTCAAAGGCATACAGACACTGGATGTACTGCTTCTTCAAAGAACTAGCAGCACTGCTGGATGTACCCACATTGAGACTAGTGGCCAGATCACGCCACTTCTTATTCTTACTTACCTAAGAGACACACACATCGAGACATTTAGGAAACTGATTCAATAAAAGGACAAAACAAATTTAACTTGGAATGAAGTGTTATTTAGAAATGACATTATTAACCTGTGCCATGCCTCCAATATCTTTAACAGACATATACAGCCGGAAGAGGTCGAGCGGTTTGCGTCCAACAGCAGGCAGGTTGGTCATGCCCATGGCTTTCTCTTCAATGAAGGCCAAATAACGGTCCACCCACATCTTCCTGTCCGGCTCAGGGCCTAACTCATACAGGCGCACAATCTTTTCATTGGTTGTGGTGGAAGAATTGGACTTCTGTTTTGTAAAAGAGAAATAAGAGCTCAACTTTGTATCATGGTGAAAATTTCACAGATCCCCTCACTGAAGACATTTGTGATGTTCAAAAATCAGTTTAGTTACCTTAGTTTTGGGTTCTGGTTTGGGTGTTACAACTGCATCTACTTTGTTATTCATCTTATTGTTCATCTCTGGACTGGGCACCATACCTAGACACACAAGGACAGAGGTTAGAATAAAATTATTTACTGAGCTGTGAAATAGCCACATTAAAAAAGAGACTAAAGCTAGGTGCAGTCATCTCTGTACAACTTACCACTTGAGTTATTGGCCATGTTTGGACCCATGGGATAAGGTGATCCACCTTGAGTGTTCATCATTCCAGGCATGTTGTTCATGGGAGGGCCATAGGGTGGGCCAGAGCCCATCATGCCCGGAGACATGTTGGGGTAACCAGGCATCCTGGATGGAGGAGTACATATATGAGTGTCTAGTCCATCTGTGTCTATGCCATCTCATACTTATGCTAATGATAAGACAATAAAAAGTCTGGAAGGTGATTAAAAGGAGAATCCATCATAAACCAACCTGTTGTGCATGGAGTTAGTGGCAGGGTGCTGCATGGCTGCAGGGTCCTGGGGCTTTCTGTTCATTCCTGGAGGAGGACACATCCCTGAGCCTACCTGTGGTGGCATGTTGCCCATGTTAGGAGGCATATTAGGGGTCATGTTGGGGCCCATATTGGGGCCGTAGGGACGTGCCCCCATTTGATTCGGAGGCATCCTTCCTGGAGGCATGCCAGAATACGGCGGCCCCCCACCCTGGCCTGCCATGGGGTTCATTGGGCCCATGCCCGGCCCAGTGTAGTTAGCATTGGGCATGTTGCCATAGCCAGGTTGCCGAGGATAACCTGAGGATGACATCATAATTATAATTTTTTTTAATCAAAATATAATCAATAATCACCAGGCTCTTACTTAACAGTGGTCTGGAAAACCCTCATTACAACATGCATAACATTATTGTGTGTTCAAAAGGTAAAGCTTTTTTTTTTTTAAAGCTATAATAGTCTTTTTGTTAAGAGCTGTGTGAGACAGACTTTTTTCCCTACAGTGTGCTAGCAGTGAGAGCTATGCACCCTGAGCAACAAGCCTTCGTCACAGTCTCAGCTCTACTGACAGGAGGCTCTGCTACGTCAGCTGGCTCTATGCTTCACAGCTATTAATAGCAGCAACAGAGTCAGAGGGAGGGACCAGCGGTAGCATGGTATTCCTATGAGGCCAGGAGATATATTCCATAGGTCTGTCTAATGGGAAAAGTACATGAGAAAACTTCACAAATAGATAGTGAATTAAGAAAACCTTCATAAATCAAACCTAAAGTTCCAAAAAGGCCATCATTACAAGTCATTACAATGATTCTTCTTAAAAAATCTAAATATAATTTCCAGACAAAACAAAGCTCCCTCCGTGTATAAACCCCAAAAGTGCCAATCAACATGTACACACACCTTGAGGGCCATATTGTCCTCCCTGCTGTCCATAGCCGCCCATTGAGTTGTTCTGCTGATATGGGCCCATCCCAGGATGCATCTGTCCCGCTGAGGATTGGCGTGGTGACAGTGCAGAGGCTGACTGAGGGGAGCCATATGGGGGCATTTGAGGGTTTCTCTGCATAAACCCTGAAAAGAGGGCGAGAGGGGGAGACAGCGCTCAGACTCAGATGCTTCAGCAAACTCTCTAATCTCTGTGAACACTTTGCTTTTAGACTGCAGCATACCTCTGTCCTGGGCCATAGGAGACTGACTCATTGCAGGGTGTAAGCTCCCATCTGACTGCACACTTGATGGCCTGGGAGGCATCTGGGTCCCTACAGACAAATATTCACAGTCAAGTTAGTATGTGCTGAAGGAAGATGCAATATTGATAAATCATGACGAGATGAAGTATTGATGAGGTTGAAAGAAGAGTTGTGCTTTTAGTTCCACTGGTTATACCATTTGAGGTCTAAGGAGAACTTCCATTCTCAACTCAAAAAAGTTGAAGAATATTTATTGATTAGGTTGAAAATATTAAGAAGTCCTTTCTAAAGATGTATTTTTGCAGACAAAACTAGAAAACATGGCTAGCAAAAAGATATCTTGCCTAACATAAAACCATGTCACAATTTCAAAGCTTTTGCAAGATACAATTTGAGAAATAGCAGCTGCTTGAGGTGAAACAATGTATTTTCTAGTGTTACAGCTTCTTGAGACAATTTAAAAATCAGGAAAATGGGGTTTCAGTTTAAGGCAATTTTGCCTGACAGAATTTAAGTTGATATACTGATTTTTAAGTTGACTTTCTTTGTCATGACAAAAGCAAAATACTGAAAAGACCTCAAATGATTTAAGACATAATAGGTGAGTAGATTGACATTATGTTGTCTACATTACAAAGTTTGTAACTGATCATTTCAGTGTGTGAGGTATCTGCCCACCTGGCATGTTGGCGGGTGACAGTGGTCCTGTGCGGGGCGTGCTGGCGCTGGCAGGGGAGCCGGCTGGGGAAGGTGAAGGCCCTCGGATGCCTGGCAGGTGGGGAGAGGTGTGAGGGGAGAAGGGTGACTGAGCCGGGTTGCTCTGCTCGCCTTGGCTGCTCGACACACCTGACGTGCTCACACCAGGACTTAGGGCGCTCTCTGCGCCTGTGGGCAGGTCATCGATGGACCCCGACAGGTCCTGAAAACAAATACAGAAAGAGCAAATGCAGCGTTAATAGACAATATAAAAGCAAATATAAAGCAATTTGTCACTTCAGAAGAATCAGCTCCATGACAGTACTTTTTACATTTTGGGAAATAAAACAAACATTTTATTATGATTTTTTTTAAAAACAGTATGTTTCAGTATGTTGCAGTTCCCCCACTGTTGTTTATGATGTGAGTGGCACACATACTGATACTACGCACACACAGACCCAGAGGCCTTTGTCCTTATTTATCTTTTTCAAAGAAAAAACAATAGTGTGCATTAGTGCTGGGGGTTGCCATGGTTACCAGGGTTTGTAGGATGCCAGCTGAGTCAGCATGTAGCAGCAGTCTTGCCATGTGATTTCAATACATAAACAAACTCCCTTGTATTCAATCTCAGATGTACTCATTTACACAGCACCTCTTCCACAAGCATCGGCCACAGTATTGTCTTAACAGCCACTAATGTACAGCAGCACTTTAAGTCGAAAGTCATCAAGTGGCTGAAAGCACAGCAGCCACTTTTACAATATTAATAACCAGCACTCAAAGCAACACCAAAGGGATTTCTAAATGCAATAAGCATAATATTGTCAAACTTTTGATAAGTAGCAAAATAAATATGTCCTGTAATAAAAACTACAAGTCACAAATAGACTCTAGCACTCTACATTAAGAGGGAAAGCAAACACAGTGTGAAAAAGGCTGTCCATGTTCCAGCAATGATATAACAAGCATAACTGACCGGAAGGCTGGAGGGGCGGCCTTGACTGTCCTCTGGGCCACTTTTAGGCTGAGTGGATGGTGGAGCGTTGGACTGAAAAGAGTCCTGGGATACCTCCTAAAAGACAACAGAACACATGCTTAAGTTTGCTGCCAGAGATACAGGGAAGCATACATGTGAGTACACACAGAGTAAGATAATTAAGTATGACGAATGTGATCCTGGTACCTGCTGTTGTGGAGGAGGAGGAAAGCGCTGATAAGGTGACTGTTGTGTTTGTTGCTGCTGCTGCTGCTGCTGCTGCTGCTGCTGTTGTTGTTGTTGTTGTTGTTGTTGTGGGTTCTGCGGGTACGCTGCCGGCTGCCCCTGTGGGTGCTGGCTGTGACCCGGTGGCTGCTGTGGAGGCTGGGACTGTGCCTGCTGTTGCTGTGAGGGGGGCTGCTGAGGCCCCTGTGTGGATCCTGGGTAGTTGGACTGGCCCTGTGATCCAGGGGGAGCCTGGGAACTTGGCTGCGGCGG
Organism: Scomber scombrus; assembly: GCF_963691925.1. NCBI lineage: Eukaryota > Metazoa > Chordata > Actinopteri > Scombriformes > Scombridae > Scomber > Scomber scombrus. The sequence continues at coordinate 13,797,977 of NC_084976.1, read as the reverse complement.
GGCCTGACTGGGAGGGCCCTGCTGCTGGGCGTAGGTAGACTGGCCGGACTGTGGGGCTGAGGGTTGGGAATAAGGTGGCTGAGGCTGTGGGGGCCCTTGGGATGGGCCTGGCAGTGGCCCCTGGGACTGTGGGGGCATGTGGGGCTGCTGATAGGGCGCTCCTCCTTGGGTGTGTGGAGCAGAAGTCTGCGGTGGGTGGGACTGCCCTGGGTAGGGTGCCTGGCCACCCGGTTGTCCTGCTGGGGGCTGGGCGTAGGGGGTCTGCTGCTGGCCTGGATGAGAAGCCTGACCAGGCTGTCCATAATACGGTGCCTGGCCCTGAGAGCCATATCCTCCTGGTCCCTGCTGTCCGTAAGACCCCATCTAAACAGAAATCACAAGCACTTTGAACACAACAGAAAAAAACACTGATAGAAGATGAAGTACATAAACTGAGTAATCATTTATGAATAACATTAATCACATGATATACCTGAGGACCATACGGCATGCCACCCATGCTTCCAGCAGTGCGTCCTTGCATTCCCACTGGGTATCGCTGGGGAGTTGGAGGGCCATATCCCTGGCCAGGGTAACCGGGCCCCTGCTGCGGACCTGTGGGAGGCCCTTGCTGCGATTGCTGACCATAAGGACTGCCTGCTCCATACGGTTGAGCTCTCATTTTTCCCATTGGGTCCATGGGACCAGGTGGCTTAAGAAAGTGAAAACAATACATAAATTAAAACAACCAAATATCGTAAGAGAAATGTGAAGAATTAGAAGTGGTATGATTAACATGCAGCTCTACTTGATCTTATATAACTTGAGTTCATAAAATGCCTGGCTGCAGCATTTGATTTCTGCACGGCTAAGAGTGTAAAACAAACTTCAGCGAATGAGGAAATTGTGCCTTTTTTCACCTTATTTCCCACGGTCATTTGCCATAGTTTCGGAAGTCAACAGAGCTATATATATCTACTTTCAAATGGAGGGCAGTCTGCCCAATCTTAAACATATCCCAGCTGTGCTCCTGTTTTGAGCATGGTCCAAGTAGATTTTTTTTTTCCCTGGAGAAGGCAGTTTGGCTCTGGATGAATGACACGAGAAATGAAGGAAGTACTTCACAACACACACAGAGAGAGTGAAAAATGTATAAGTGCGTTCTGAGTCTATATAACTCAACAGTTATTACAGCCATTCTTCAGGTACTTATGTCTAAATCAAAAAATGTATTCAACTTAATAATGCACTCATGTTCGTTTTTTACATTTAGAAGACAATTATTCCCTCACCTCCATCAAAGCTATTTGGCACTAAAAGATCAGGAATTATATGATAATTCGAACAAAAGGGGTCCCCTCACATTACTTCAAGTGAATTCCCAGATGTGCACTTTGCTGGGAAGAGCCTCTTCAGCTCAACAGCCCTTTACAAATAGCGCGCAAAATGCCTTACATGACATTTTGCAGGTCCAGGATAATTAAGTGAAATAAATAAGAGCAGCACATGGCTAATCTGCATAAGACAGAGAGGAAACTCCCTTGGTGGGTGAGAGATGGTGGACTGCCTTCTGATTGGCTTGGGGGGAGAATTGGGGGGAAATTCTTTGCAGTCACACAGTCAAACTTGTGTGGCATGCCAGGCACGGCATCAACATGCACACATCGTCACACGCTGAGCTCAAATATTGTTTTTGCTGCCGTGTAGAAAGTTAAAAACTAAAATAGAGTGTTCAGTCTATATTTCTTATCTAAAGAATATCAAAGATAACATATCAGGTGGTATGTAAATCTAGATAACTAACAAGACAGCAGATGTAGTGAATGTTTCATTATAACTGTGTTAATGTGTTTTGGATTAGATACAAACAACACATGGCACTCTAGCTGTCATATACAATTATACAGACTGCAGTTTTCATAAGGGTACATTTTTTAGTCATCAAGCTGCAAAGTATGTGATAGGCCTGGTTCTGAGAGTAAGTTAACCCATGAGGTATCTATGCTAACACCCACAGATGATGATTTGGGTTGAGGTTTTTTTTTACAGCTCTGTATAGAAAAGTTGAAATGAAAATTATAAAACCACACATTATCCAAGTAAATCCCAGTTTCTCCAACACTACATGTTGGGTTGGTGGAGAAAACTGGAGCAAAAGAGAGGAGTGAAGCAGCAGCAATACCTCTGATGACCCTGTGATGAGTTAATGCTGTGTGTTCTTATCAGCAACTGTTGCCTTGCATCACATGTAATTATAAATGGCCATGAGCAGCGCATGAGGAACCAATCAGATTTCAGCTAGCATGTCAACCCAAGACCAACTATCTCCTGGCTTTGACAGCAGGATTTTTACCTCCACAATTCAAATCCCAGTGCAAACTGCAATCTGCAGGCTGCAGCCACTCACTCATATGGGCGAGCTCACTTGTTTACAGACAGCATGTGTGGGGGAAGTCCGGCAGTCTTTCAGCAAAGGGCTCTAATTTAAGCAATATATGATCAAAATGTAATCTTTTACGTCCCTACATGATATCTTATGGCACTTTTAAGAGGAGGAACCAAAATCATTTAACTAACCGTGAGGCTAATTCGACATGCAACACATCCCTTCCCGTCGTAGCTGCACAATTATAGCTTATCGGGCAAGAAAACAATACAACACGAATGTACAAGCGACTATCACAAGCTAATGTTTGAGAGCAAGCTACTTTATATGTTTATTAGCCAATATAAAAATAAACATAATACAGTGTACATTTAACGTGTAGAAAGTGTAGGAAAGCTATCTGTAGTGAAAATGAGACGCTACTCATCGGTGTGCATTTTCGCCCCGTTTTTCAAAGTCGGGCCTTCTCGTCTCTCCCTGACCGTCCTTAACGTTAACGTCGTTTCTACAACTCCCATCTTCACACTGCTCTCAGCTAGCGATATACACCTCCGTAAATATGCTGGAAACAGCCGGTATTTGACGGTATGGTGTAAAAGGAAGACAAAAAAACACACATACACACGAGAGGCAGCCATTTTAGAGTCTTTGCGAACTACTAGCAGACAATGGCTGGCCTGCTTCGTTGTGAAGTAGCTGAGAGGAGGGAAGGAGCCGTGAGAAAAGCCCACATGATGCTCCTGTTATAAAGTGTTTTTTTTTTTACCTGGTTTCTAACCAGCGGCTGCCCGGCACCTCCCGGGCTCATAGGCGATGGGTGATGGCTTCTTTGTTGCCAGCCCGGGTTGCTCCCTCCATACTGGCCGCTGCTGCCCATGTCTTTGCTGGCTCCCTCTTGGTTGCTGTAGTCTCCGGACGGGTAGTTTGGATACCCCCGCGTCGAGCTGGGGGAGGTGAGCAGCTTGTTGAGAGTCGGGGTGGATGTAGGCTGAGGGTTTCCAATGTTATATCTCTGGTTATTGTAAGATCCAGCCATCACCGCGGGTCCTCCCGCCGCCGCCGGTGGTGGCTGCTGCTGCTGCTGCTGCTTAGCAGGCTGCCCCCCAGCTGTCGGCGCCGGGGTACTGCGAGGGGAGTTCATGGCGTATGTTTGCCCGGGATAGGGAGTCCTGTTCGGGAATGGGTTGTAATTGTTAAACTGGTGGTTTGAAAAGCCATGTTCGTGTGAGTTAGGTTGATACGGGTCCATCATGTTGCTCGACTGCACGGCCGGACCCGCAGCAGCTGCCATGCCAGGGCTTTGTTGTCCGCCATGTTGATGAAAAGGGGCCCGACCGTAGTGCTGGCTGTATCCGTATGAAGGTGGAGGGAAAGTGGGGCCGTGATGGTGCACCAGTCCGGGGTGGTTATTCCCCTCCGGTCCAACAGAGTCATTCTGGTTATTATTGTTAGCCCTGGGCGGGTTCCCATTCCCGTTCTTCATCTCAGGCTCCCCTCCTCCCCCTGCATTTCCACCGTCGGTCCCGTCCTGCGGCTCCCCCCGGCCCGGCGACCCGCTGTCCAAACCAGCCTGTTTTTTATCAGTCTGCTTCTCCCCCGGTACCGACTCCTCCTTGGGGTCTCGATCCGGCTTTTTGAGTTCGGAAGGCGGGCTAGTGTTAAGAGTGGCGACCTGAGCGGCCATGATATTACCCCCCCCACCTCCTCTCTCCCTCTCTCGGCGAGTCAGTCACAATCAAAAGCTAGCATTGAATATAAATAATTGTTTATAACCATTTATCCTTGTGCCGATTCATTCCCACCCCATCAAACCGGACCGAACCCGGCTGCCATCCCCCCGGTTCCGGTTCCGAAAATGGGTTAAAGAAATGATGGAGGCTCCATACAATGCGTAAAAAAAGCGACAGAAATTGTTGTGGGAGTTGTGTTAGTGAGCCCGGGTAGAGGCAGGGAGCGAGCCCAACCAACACGAGGCTCTGATAGATACAGCCATTTTACTGAGCCACACAGCTGGCTGCAAAACATGGACCGGATCCCCTCCATAGCACGGACTGGATTGATCTGTCTTACAACATCACATTGTCTTTTTTCCCCCTATAGGTGGAATATTTTATCCACACGATGAGTCTAATGTTCACACAACTCATAAATGTTGTGTTACCAACATTTTAAAGCAATGCTCTTATGAATAAATAACCCACACAAGAGAGAGTGCATTGCAAAAAAAATGCATGTTGAATTTATTGAGTGAGCAGTGCAAGTGGAAACCAATTAATTCATGAAATCCATACATTTCAAAGTGCTTGTGTGTGTGTTTATATGTTGATGCCACAGCTGCACATGTGTAAAGATGGGAATTAAATGAAGGGGGGGGGGGGGGTATTTGCTGAGTTCATTTAGCTTGGTTTGCCACACAGTTAATTGAAAAGAAGAAAAAGAAGAAAAGAATAGTAAAAGCCATATTTATTAATGCATCCGGCTAAAAGAAATCTACCTGGTGCATTAACTTATTTCCCATTAGTGATTCTTAGACCTCTTTAGGCAAGCAAAGGCAACACACACAGGTTTTTCCAGAGCAGAAGGAGGAAGCCTTGCAGCAAACGAGACTACCAATGCACATTCCCTCTTCTTCCCTCCCCTCTGCCTGCCTGCCTGCCTACTCTCCTCTACCACCCCCTCTCCTCTCTGTCTGTCTCTCACTCCAGCAGAAACACTCCTCGGCTGAGTGTGGGGGGATGGGTGCAGGCTCCAGCTCTCTCTCACCATATAACATTGAACTACGCTGTACAAAAAAAACCCCAAAACACACCAGACCTTATCTACCAGACTGAGGATGCGTGGACAGTTTCAAAGTCTCCCAACAATTAGAAAAAATGAGCATTTGACCCCCTCCCTTCAGTCAAATGAAGCAGACATTTTTGGCATCCACAAAATGCTCAGGGTGTGTGCACAGCATTGAGCAGGGGTGGGATGATAATGAGAATTGTGTGTGCGTGTGTGCAAGGCATTTTTTTATTATTTAGAAGGGTGAAACGCAAAGGCATAGGGAGGTTTAAGAGACGTTTAATAGTTTTAGGTGTCAAATTCAGAGTGCAAATGGGATAAGATTAGTCTTTCGGTTTCTTTTCTCACTCTCGACACTCTCACACACGCGCGTGCGCACACACACAAAAACTGTGTCTTCTATCTCACACATACACGCGCGCGCACACACATCTACCTCTAGGGGGCTTTTGAGAAAGGAGGGGGCAGGAAGTACCAGTGAGAAGTCATACTTGATCACATGTACAAACATCGGATCACAATTTAACATTCTGCCTGACACACCCCCCTAATGCACGGAGAGCTCAGAGAGGTTTGCAGGCAACAAGCAGTCCACATACAATTTCGCAGCCACATCATAACAGAGGTTTTTAATGTCATTCCCCACATCAGTGCGAGCTCGCAAAGTGGATCAACAATTATTTTAGTCTTGCATGAGAAGCGCATGCACGCACACTAAGCCTCAGTTTTAAATTTGTGTATGTGCGCGCGCGCGTGTGTGTGTGTAGACTTTCATTATTTGCTTCTGGATTTAAAAAGCAGATGTTTTAAAGTGGGTTTCACTGTAAACACAGAAAACAATAGCAGCAATGGAAAGAGTGATCTCCAAGTAGAAAGAGAGTTTTAGTTGCTTTTAAAAGAGACAGGGTCTTCCATCCCAGAGACCAGACACAGGGCCAGTTGTGCAGAAACACAGATTTAATGTGGCTTCCTCTCCCCGCCTGACTTAATTTTTCTGCTCTGGCTGCAGGGAATAGGTGGAGCAGACTTTTGCGGATTTGGGAGGAGGATTTGCAAGCACATGTGCCATCTGCTGGACGAGAAAAAGCGACCCAACACACAAGGACTTCCTCTTTGCCAAAGTCATTACTACTTCTGATGTGAAGCCTTTGAGTCACCCTACCTTTGTGGCAAATTACTGTATGATTACACACCACCCTGCATATTGCATTACCAGTTTTTTAAAATCTAAAGCTCTGAAAATATTCTGTTACGATAACAAAATAAGAAAATCATATTCTTTCAAGACACATTTAAAACTAATTTGGTTGCAGAAGAGGATTATTTTGTGTTCTAAAACATAAAAGATGTATTATTAATTTTAATATTTATCCCTCCATCACACACAAACTCACAAATTGCACTTGCATCTCTGAGGCACTGCAGACTGTCAAGTTCCATTATATTCTGCTGCATATCAAGGGAAAAATTCTCTCTTCTCTGCATCTCTCCGTCAGAAACCCTCCTCACTAATATATGCACGTGGAATGAGGGTACGCGCAAGGAAAGTCCAAGTCCTCTGTTTTATCTCTGCCATGATGTTATTCACCAAGTTAAACAGCTGAAACACTGAAAAAAAAAGACATTTGTGCGCCATAATCTAAAATAAGTAACAACAAATATAACATGTTATATTATGTTAATTCATTCAGCAGGAACATAGACCTGCATCCGACTTTCCCCACAAATATTGGTGGCTCAATAATCTAAAGCACTCAAGCAAAAACTAAACTGGGGTCTTTTAATACATTTTAATAAAATATGTCAACAGCAGTGATTAAAGAGTACTAATCACATCACTCTCTGATTCCTCCAAAAGCAAGCTGAGCGTTTGCTCCCTTCAGTCGTCCTCATTATAATTTCTTATGAGGTGTGGTGTAAACCTGAAGGATCCACAGCACCCAAATTTAGTTCCTGTCTCTCCAGCGCTTTCGTAGAGAGGCTCAGAATTCAGGCCAAGTGAGATGGATGTTGCCAAGACTCCCCTGAAATTGTGGTGATAAAAAGACAACCAGTTTCTATCCTTTTATTCGGGCGTTTCAATTTACTGGTCCATCATTTCATCCTCCACAGTCTTTCCGCTGGTTTCAACATATCGTTCTTGAACTCCAAGAGTACTGGAGGGTGAAATGTTAAGGGAAACACAACAAAATAGGACCTTTTTACGATGTATAGTGCAAGATTAGGGTTACAGTGGGCATAATGATGCCATTATAAACACCAGAGCTTTTGTTTTGTCAGCCAAGTCCCTTAAATCTTTGGTAAAGGTTTGATTATAAACCAGATGAGTCACAGTGAGTCACCAGCATGATGAGGAAAGGATACGAGTTGAACTGGAAGTCTGCCCCCACAGCAGCTGACATCATGGCCTGCAGATTCCTCTCTTCCAGATCTCCAAAGCAGTAGCCATTTGCCTTGTCCACTGTTCGTAAGACCTGAATCATGCTCTCTTTGTCCTGGAGACAGAAAGGAGAAGCAAGCATTTGATCAGGGGGGTTTTCTTTGTACAAAAACACTGAAAACACACATCGGCAAAATATTTTCTTTAAAAAAACTGTATAACTCTATACCGTTTGGAGACAATTGTATTCAGAAGTACTGTATGAATGCGAACAGATTTTTAAACTTTGGAAATGAAGTAATCCTGCCATTTCAGCCTTGGTTTTGTTTATCTGTGTTTAGTATTTTGAGATAAGCTACACATGCAAACATAGCCACAAAATCCCAAACTTCATCAGCCTCAGATCCTCAGAGTTTAGCATCTCTTCTTTCTCAAGGTCAAGCTTTCAAATTTGCTGAGCTAAATACCATTGGTAACCAAGGTAACTAGTGGCTGAGTAAGTTAGAGGGTGTCGAAAACAGAAATGAATTAGCGCTGTGTTTTCACAACCTGCTATTTGTATAAATTACTAGACCCATATGAAGTGATAGCACAGAAGTCTAGACTCCTGTCTCTGGATGCACACAGAACCACATCACTCTCCATAAAGGATAAGTAGTGCCAGGGAGTGTGCAGACAGCCCACTTCATTTTAACGGTCCTATCCATCTGCAGGAAACTGATTGAGCGTTAAATATCAAATGCTAAAATTGATTTATATGTTGAAAAGATTAAATAATATGTGGCAAGTTTTCAGTCATTTTTGGAAGGGAGCCTGTGTTGAACATTTTCAGGCTATCTCTCAGCAGCGTCAGATAAATCTGCAAAAAATAAATATACCATGAGACAAACTCAAGATTCAGTAATTAAGTGAGAGTACGTTCATTTGCAATCTGCCAGTCAACCATCCTGTGCTGTACACAGAAACAGAGCTTTCAAGGCTTCATTTTGGTATATGACAGAGCAATGATTGATGGAGCTGGCTGGGCTACATGAGGTCTGTGGTTTTTTCATATAGCTCAGAGCAGAGCGATAACCCATTCCTAAAATGGCAGGTTTGTACACAGCTAAGTCATGCAATGTAACTTGTTCCTGCAGACAGTTTACTTACTACTCTGCTCTCAACTGGAAAATCTTCACAATTGTCTTGATTTATCTTAAATACAGCCGTATTTGTCGCCATTTGTGAATGCAACAATTTAATGTACCTCACTTATACATTTTTTTTTTGTCTCACACAAGGTCAGTTCTCAGTAAATTGATACCGATCCTCATGACTTCATAACATATATTACACCTGAATCACAGCGGGTCAAAAACAGCAAACAGTGATACCTGTACATTGAGAGACACGAAGGAGACGAGGCTATAATCTTGTATGACCTCTGCCAACTTTTCATTTAGATGGTGGAATTTTTTAAAGAAGGGGTCTGCAGCCAGGTGATCAAGAAGATAGGTCAGGTCCATAACCTCTGTGTAGAAGTCAAGGTTGAATGCTGTCAAAGAATACAGACAGGACAGAAAAAAATGTTACCATGGTAGATGTAATTAGTTGTACAATTCATTACGTTATACACATAGTTTCTGAATGGCATAGTTTTGTGTATTGTATGTTGTTTTATTTCAAGTAAATCCAACAACCATCAACTTACCCAGTTTGCCATACTGCTCGATCAGGTCCATCTTGGAGAGGACATTGACGTGAGGAAGCTCCACATGTAGCATGGTGGACAGAGAGGTGCACAGCACAGAGATGAACTTGGCTGGGTCAGCGCAGTAATGAGAGTCCACAAGGTGCATTGCTGCCAGCTAAAGAAGGGGAGAACGTTCAAGTAATGGCAGTAATCAGAGACATAAATGCAATTTAATGTTACTTTAAATCACCGATCATGCTATTTAAATATTGTATTGTATTGAAACAATTCTGCTTTTATATACAGGGTTTCCACAAAGTCTCTTTACAATTCAAAAAAATCATTACAAAAGCAATTGATGAGATATGTTAATCAGATTTGTTCTATGTACTCAGTGGTTATCAAAGTTTTTAATCACAATGCATTTGTGTATCGTCTATCGAACAAAGATACGGGACATCAACGACCTGAAGCAAAAGATCACTGATGCCATTGCCACCATTGATGAGGCTATGCTACAGCGAACATGGCAAGAAATGGAGTACTGTCTTGATGTGCTTCGTGCAACTAATGGTGTCCATATAGAGGTGTATTAAATGATTCAATTTCCACAGATTTGTCTATTCATTTGCTTTTGTAATAAATGTGTTAAATTGTAAAGAGACTTTATGGACACCCTGTATAATACAGATGAATGTATACAATGGTAAGTTTTGACAAATCAAAACAATATGTATGATGCAGACTTGGCATCAGTTTTTTATATGCTGTGATGAAATTAGATCTTTTCTCATTATCTTAATTTTTCCCATTTCTTAATGCCGAAGTCGCTCACCCTGAAATTCCACTTTCCCAGCTGTGCAAATATATTTTTCACTGAACTCTGATGGGTGTAGAGCTCCACCTGTCCAGGACAGTCAAACAAGAAGTAACAGTCACTGTGCTGTTTCAGCTTGTTTTCTAACCAGTCCAGATTGGCTTCAACGTACTCCATACAGTAGAGGAGCCCACCATTGGGTCCAAGCTTCAGGTTTTCCATGACATCATCCAAAGTGACCAACTCTGAGATATCTACCGCACAGGGATATGGTAGTCCTTCGTTGGCTGGGTCCATGTTCACCACAACCACCTTACGTCCCAGGTGAGTCAGGAACTCCTGCATTGCTTGGCAGTAAGTGGTTTTACCAGAGCCTGGGGGGCCAATGATCACCTGACCGAAACGTAGAGAGGGAGGGGTGCCTTTAGTTTGACTGGACATGGCTTTAGTGCTGAGGACGTTTACATGAGATGGGACCTGGACGTCAGGGGCCACATGTGCTGTCCTGTCCTCCAGGATATCAGCATCCAGCTGGGGCGTTACCTGCAGGATCAGACCAGTGGTAGATAATAATAGCAATAAATGTTTGTAGCCAACTTCAGCCTCTCAGTAGTGAAGAAATGCTCATCGCTATACTTGTGCGGTTAGCCTAAGTTCATTTGTAAAATCCCAAAAACTTAAAACTCAGGTAAGTTCACGTTGATAAAGCGCGCTGGCGAACGTCACCTCTCTACGTGAAGCAAAAATACATCAGACTAAGCCAGCGATACTTTCACTGACGATATCAAAACTTTAATTTATTGTTTAATTACCATCTGCCGCCTTTATGTTTACATGCGTATAACGGTTGCTAGCTAAGAGGCTAACTACATCCGGGTCAGGTAACCGAGTTTTCATAATAAAAGTTTTAATTCCGAGTGGTGCAAAAATATTTTAGTTAGTTCGACACTTTTTTGTTTACTACATGATTTTATATTATTTATATTTTTTGTAGTTTTGATATTTTGAGTATTGTTCTTGTAATTATAGTGCAGAAAATAGTAAAATAAAGAGAAAAATAATCGAGCAAGTAGTGCATCCAAACTGGCTGGTTCTGTATACACAAACAAAGCTCAACACAAGTGGATTGAATGGTGTTGAAATTGTTTAATAGCAAAATCAGACAACTGAATTATTTAAAATACACATATATATATAAATACAAAATAATAACTGAATTAATGTCATCTTCGTGGTCCAATGGTGCCACCTGGCTGCCAGCCTCTGTACTTCATGCTGGTGCTTGGTTGGCGTCTGAGCAAGGTGTCACCTTCATCTATGTCTTTGGGTTTATCATACACTGTAGTTATATGGAAATTTGGTCTGGCCTTTTTTCCAAGATGTAAGAGCAATTTCTCTCCATGATACCTGCAAAACAAAAGAAATATGCCGAAATATAATCAGCTAACTCACACACCGAAATATGCTAATATATTTTGTTGATTCTGTTTTCATGTTTATACTCACCCGAACCCCCGTTTGCAGTTTGGATGTTGGCCCTCGCTCTCAAGGGCTTCAGGCATCCCAACTTGACTGTTCCCCAAGCCTTCACCGTCCTTCCAGCCCTGCTTCTCCATCACACGACGACCAAAACCCTAACCCAAGAAAATATATGAAAAAATTGGTTGTACAGACTGTAGTGCAAAGAAATGGGGTACAAATATGGGCTGTGGCAGACTTCTTACCTTAGTGAACCTCTCAAAGCTGCCGATAGTCTGATTGTGTCCTGATCCATCTTCAAGACCGTCCCTCAGCCTCTTTTCATACCGCATTCGGACATAGTCACGGGAATCCATGTCACCTCCATCTGTGTGAGGGAGAGCTTGGTTAAAGTAAATCCAACAACGCAAGAATAGTTTTATGGGCTTTTAAATGTACTCTTTGTTAATGTTGATCATTGAAACTGAATAACTGTAACTTGAGATACCTTTATCATAGTAGACACTCATGTCAACATCCCAGTCATCTGCCGTTTGTTCATCAAAATCTGAAATAGGGACAGAAAGAGACATAGACGTAATCAATACTTCAAACCCAAACACACTTTATTGAAACTGTTAGTGGTCAAGTCCAGTTTTTCATGAGTGCTGCTGATTTTCATTTCAGTTATCTAACTAGGTCATAAAAAATGTCCCAGCAGCCAATGAGGTAAGGCTGAGCGATGTGTTGTTTCCTGAAAGAGGATTTTTGTGTCTAATTTACCAATACCATTACTGTCAGATCTCAACCAAAATTATGTGATTTTTCATTCATAAACAAAAAATGGGAAAAAGGTATGGGAAGTGTGGAAAGCTGCATGTTTAATGTTTTGGTTACCTCCTTCCTCTTCCTGCCAGTACTGTGCGTCAGTGTAGAATACCAGGCCTGAGCCACCTTTTTCCCACTTCAACTCAATCTCTTCTTCATACAGCCTCTCTTTGCTTCGCTCCTGGCTCGTTACATCATCGTGCAAAGCTTCATGGCGTTCCCACTCCTCACAGCGGTCATCATCCTATAACCAACAACATGAATAATTGGAAAACCGTGAGCACAGGAATGATCATAGCAAGCCTTATATCACATATTGACAGTAAAAAGCTATTTGACAAGTAATAAATACAGATTCAAACCTACATCATCTGCATTTGACTGTGCATCCTCCTCCTCTACTTCTTTTTGTGGCTCATCAGTCTCTGTTGTTTCTGTGTGATCAGCCAGCAGTCTGCGTCCAGCGGATGGTGCAGCTAAAGAGCCTGGCCCTGATATTTCATGCCCACCAGCTGTTAGCACAGTTTCCTCTGTGGCTGGAAGCGTGTAAGAGTCCTGATACTGGAAATGCACGTTGCCGTAACGACGGTTGGAGCTGGTCTTGGGGAATGTGAGGCCCAACTTCTTGATGAGGCGAGGAGGCAGGCGGCAGGACTGGATCAGCTGGAGGAACACTTTCACTGGTGTTCCCACATTTCCATTAGGCATCAGAGAGGGCGGATTCAGCTCAGATAAGCTTCTGAGATCCGCCTCTGTGAAACGCTCTGTTAAGGACGACCGGTGCCGCTGCTCATACTTTGTCTTATAGCGGAATGACTCCTCATCTGAAATACAGTTTTAGATGTACAAAGACATGTCAATACAATGATACGACATTTTAACAAGACAAAAGACAGCAACAACATACACTGCAACACTTACATCAAGGCACAATACAAGTTAACATACATTGCCTCTGCTTTACATTAGAAAACTAATCTGTGACTCATAGTAGATATTTGCAGATCTGTAATTTATGATAATCAAGTTATTGTTCAACTTATTTAGTAAGTATGCACAATAAACATTTGCTGATGACAGCTTCACTAATAGACAGACAGTGTTTCACAATTGTTTGGCACTTTACAGAATACCATAGATTACAAGATTAATCAATAAAAAAATAACTGCTGATTACTACATGAACTACATGATTTTAAAGGGGGGACATACTGTATACAGTTTATTATCTTAGGCTACAAAAACATACTTTAAGTATTTAGTGTTTCATATCCATATAATTGGAGGGATGCAAAAGAGACAGATGTTTTTTTTAATGGTGTAAATGAAAGAAGCACAGGCTCTAAAACTGTGCCAAGCTTCAAAACAGAATATAATTTCAATGTGAACGACTACTGAGAAATGACAGTAACAAAATCCTGAATGTTGAATCGACTTAACTGTTCACATTAAGACAGTAGGACTACACGTAAAATGTGTTTCTACAAACCATTTTCATGTGAGACTTTTACTCTTTTGATTACACAGCGTCTGGACAGCCAGCTGCCCTTCGAGTCAATCCAGTGGTTCCCCGCATACATCTTGATGAATCTGTCTGCCTCTTTAGCCCGAACTGAGACCACACAACAGCCCGTTTTCACCGCCTGCTGCTGCTTCTTCACGGAGCTGCTGTCCACCGTTCCTTGGTCGCTCTCTGGGGGTTTGGAGCTGCTTTCCGCCGTTCCTCGGTCACGCTCCGGGGGTTTGGAGCTGCTCTCTTCGCTGCCATCACACACCGAGTTTTGACCCTCAGACTCCTTAATAACCTCCGGCCGGTGTCGATAGTGAAAACACTGAAAACAGCCGCTTTCTATGAACTGACTGAAATAATTTCTGAGGTCCGCTGAGCGAAAAGCGGCGGGGATGTTGCTGATGACCAAATACACCGGTGCAGACGCTTCACAATCCGCCATGATTGTTTATTCCGAGACACCTTACGTCATCGGAACGACGTTCTGGCGTGACGTCAGTTCCGCTTCCTGAGACGAAGCTAAAATATTTTGTAATAAAATTAAATTAAATATTTGTAATTGGGGGGGGGAAAAAAAATATATATATATATATATATTTTTTTTTTTTTTTTTAATGTAGACTTTACTTCTATTTTAATTTGTGAAATAACTGATTCAATATGTTTGATAACACTAAGATTCATAATATATCATTCCGTTTTTTAACATTTGGAGAGCTTTGAGGTTGCTATGTGGATGTTGCTTAAGATTTATTGGAATTGTTATATTGGGCCATTTTTATATCTTTCTAATCTTTTTAGTGCTGTTTTGTTAGTAGTAGTTTAAGGTGCCCATCAGTCAAAGCAATCTCTCTCTTCTTTTTAATTCAGCTGTTTGTCATTTTTAGAAAGTTCCATATAAAATGGACAAATAGAAAACCCTACTTTATTCTCTGTCTTAATGATATTCAGCTATATTACAACACAAACGATGCTTTTTTTTTTTTTAAAGCAGCAACAAATGATTACATGTCCATCTGTACCTTCTATACATATTTTATATAATAATGATAATAATTTCTATACACAATTTTTCTATTCAATGTTTATTTTTGTTTAATTTAATTGATTTTGATTATTTTCTTTTTCTTTCTTTTTGTTGTTATCGATGTTCATGCATTGATGCTTGCAGTAAATACAAATATTAATTTGTAAGGATAGTCAAGATAATATTCGTCATATCCCTACAACTTTAATTTGACTAAGTGTAACTATAGTTAATACATGCAGGTGCTCAAATTACTCAAGAATTTAAAAGCAATTAAAACAATGCCAATAGGTATGTGCTTGTAAGTAAACAGAGAGAATAAAGGCAGAAGATAGTGTCTAGATTTTAAACTCTAAAAAATATCTGTCTATCTTACTTTCAAAGAAATGTATCAAGTTCCTTATAACAGGTATGCTAATTATAAGATAGACCTGCATAGATACAAAGAGTACACCTTAAAGATACTGTGGTTTTTATCATGTCTATCTTTATCTGACATAACAATATGTCATGTCTCTTATTGTATTACCATATGTGTTATAGTTTCTTTATCAGGAGATCAGGGCAATCAAACCAAATACTTAGAAATCCCCCAGTAATATCCTAGAAATGGAAGCATTTCTAAGAGTGATACCAATCTTCTTGGGTGAATGCGGCTAATTTATTATATTTAATAAAATGATAAAAGGAGAAGTGAAACTGCAAGGCCCACATTACAGTTTAAAGACACAGTATCCTGGCTCAGTTTTTAACTTTACATATCTATTTTCATTACAACACATAAGGCCTTTGTGGGGGGGGGGGGGGGGAATTAGGGAAAAAAAGAAAGTGGAAAATCTTTTATATTAACAATTGTTTATTTCTTCGGTCTTTCAGATCGACAACCAAGAAACGTATTCAGTCATGGGTTCATTAACCCGGAGGCCAACTCTTGCTTTGGCCTTCAACTCAGCTTTTATCAATGTGTTTTGATAGTAACAGGCAGTAAAACTAATGCGGGCGTCTGGACCCTGACATCACTTTACACATCATATTACACTCTTATTATGCATTAGTCATAGCCGCTCTGACCTGTAAACCCTGTATTGAACCTTAAGGGTGCCAAAAATATGTTTGGAAACTACAGAGGAGGAGATTACTACTATTTTAACCAACATTCATTTACAGACATAAATCTTTTCACAGGCAAGTACATAAATGTGTATTCAAAACTAAACCCTTTTTAGTTTTGTATAATGCTAAAATACACGATCCGACACATTCCTCTTTTTATTTTCTATTTATACACATCAGTAATAACCTTTGACCAGGTGTAATGAGATTGATCAATACAATTTTGAAAATATATACACTTTATCTATCAATAACAAATCACATTTTCACAATTATTTCATGGAAAGAGGTAAAAAATATTTTATTCCAACTTTATGGGAGACCGTGTATTAAACTTTATAACACGTACGTTATACACATTAAATGGGAGAACTTGCTATAAACAGACATTTATACGACAAATAGACATAATAAACAAACAAAAGTCTGTGAGGAGGTATAGAAAGTTAAATAAACCCACAGAGAACCTGGAAGAGGAAACACATCTTTGCAGATATATTAAACATGCTGTGACACTCTGTTATGCATAAAGACTGCAGTTTTTTCCCCAATTGAACCAAGCAAAAAAGTCACACAAAAAAACACTTTATGTGATGAGAGAAGTTGGATTTATATATGATTACTCTTATAAAATATGTGACTACTTTTATGGTGAACGTGGCCTAACGGTGTATGAAAATGAATTTGCATTGTGAGAATCAGATTCTCGAGATCACGAAAGGGTTTTTTTTCTCTTTGAGGATTGAACTGACCACTGTGGAAGAATGAGTCTCACCTTTAGTTCAAGGATCACTGAACTTGTGAAAAGGGAGTCAGGAAAATGACCCCCTGCTGTACTAACAATAGGTCAAGGTCAAGTGTGATGTTCCAGACGAGGTATCCATCACGCACACACATGAAACAGTCACACGGAGAGGTCATTGACCTGTGGAAAAAGATTTTCAGTAGTAACAAGAAAAAAAACATTGCTTCCATCAAAAACTGTCTTTGTATATATTAACATATTTCCTATGTTTTCAATTGTTTTTGCACTGCTGCTACTTTGTAAAGTTGTAGGTATTTATGATAACTAGTCTTGGATGCAAGCCATTACATCATGCTTCATCAGACCTGGAGGTTTGCACTTCCTTGATATCAGAATACAGCAGTTGCTCCACTTATAGATTGAATGATTTTACTGTCCCAGAGGAGATAAGCGTCTGTCCTCCGTGTCCGTCTCTGCCTGCTCCTAAACTCTATAAATACAAGCCTTATCACAAGCATTTACAACTGTCAGCATGCTTCATGAAGCCTGAGGCTGCCGAGTGCACTACAGGTCACTTTACAGAGAGGGCCAGAGAGATAACGTAATGTCTTGTATCATGTATGTGAAGCTTCGGTCCATTATGATTCTGGTCCTGTGAGTGCGGACATGTCACGTCTTTTTTGTGTCATAATGAGATTAGTCCAAAGAATCAAGGTTATAAAACTGGTTCTGGGGTATTCTTTGGAGGAATGAGTAAAGAGGCTGATGAAGTAAAACAAACATTCGGTGACTGGTGCTGCCAGTGGTGTCTAGCTTGTAATCTCTTTATTGCAGTCATTCACATTGTGAACTGACCTTGACTCCAATGCTCTGAGGTTCAGATCTCTCCTTGGAGCATGGATCCTATAATTCTTACAGGCTTCCTGGATTGTGCAGCAAGTGTCCCATCAAAAGTATATGAGCATAATGTATTGTGTTATCTGTGAAATATCTGCAGTACTATACAACATGCTGAAGAAATGTACAGGGTTCACGGTACTTAATGTTCAGACGAAAGAGCTGGTCATTGAAAATGTTGTTTGTTTATTTGTGACAATAATAAAGTAATTTGCTTATCAGCGTCAAACCTCGGTGCCAGGCACGGGGAAGATAATGAATTAGAAATGACAAGCGGGAACATTGTACCACCTGTCACAGACATCATAAACTGAAATTCCTTAAATTTTCTCAAACAACTTTGATTAATTCAGAATAAAAACAGCTATTTGACTTACAAAGTCACCCTGAGATGTATGAACGCTTTATAACATCAAGAGATGCTGTCTGTACTCCCTCTATTGACAGTGGAGGAGAGGCTGCATTTTGGAAACATCAAATGTTCCTTGAGCTTTTGCAACCGTGTGAGTGAGGTTTTTAAAAAAAATCCTTTTATTAAAGCTTTTACTTTGTATTTGGCAAACATAAATCAACTATTTGGGATAACTACTACTTAAAGATCCCTTCCAGATATGTCTTAGGATATATTAAAAATACTCCTGCTTCTAATGCTATATGGTTTATGGCTTATATTTTTTTCACAAAGAAAATTTCAATTACCTCATTAAAATTACATCTGCTCCTTCGAATATGCAAACATTGTTTATTTCAAACAGCTGCTGGACACGCAATGTCTCCTAATTCACTGTGAAATGTATTCTCAATGTTTGTGCGCTTCAAGTTTCCACATCACACTTGTGTTAATTGCATATTGAACTAGGATTAACTATTTGAGATGTCAGAACTCATCACACACCTTAAACTGATCACAGATAAACTTTCATCATATAGCTGTGAATATGTAGCAGTTGATTCAGGATGCTGCTGCTCGAGTCCTCACTAAGACCAAGAAACTGGTCTCATCACTCCTGTTCTCATACACTGACTTCCTGTCTGTGATTTTAAAATACTGATGTTAGTTTATGAAGCATTGAATGGTTCATGGCCAAAATACATTCCTGGTCTTCTGCAACTTTATGAACAATCCAGACCTCTCAGGCCGTCTGGGACAGGTCTGCTTTCTGTCCACAGAGTCAAAACTAAACATAGAGAGGCAGTTTTCAGTTTTTATGCTCCACATATCTGGAACTCCCAAAATCTTGAATGTGTTGCCTCAGTTATTTTAAATCAATCAATCATCTTTTCTGTTTGCTGCTGCCTTCAATAAATCAAATTTAAGGCTGTTGATTTGTATCTTGCACATCACAATACCTTTTTTTTCTCCTGTTTTATCTCTTATTCTGTTCTAGCTTCTTTTTTTTTGTCTAACTATTTTTAATTGTATTGAAATGTGTCTTTTTATAGTGTATTGTATTTCTTTTACATTTTATCTTGATGCCCTCAGTGGTGGAAAGTAACTAAGTACATTTACTCAAGTATTGTACTTAAGTACAATTTTGAGGTTATTGTACTTTAAAGTAGCATAATATGGAAATACCCAAGTAAACTTTATTATTTTCTATTCTGCATATCCCTACATTGATTTGACAGCTTTAGTAACTTTTCAGATGAAGATTTGACACAATGAATAATATAACAAGCTTTTAAAATAAAGATGTTATAGATGAAACCAGTGGTTTCCAATCTTTTTGGCTTTTGACGTCTTACAAAAAGCACTGTGTAGTCAGGGTCACATTTCAGATGAATTGTTAACAGCTCCACTAAATAGTAATTTTCCCCTCCAAACTTCTCACATGGTTTCATTTTAAGAAATGTTCAAATGATCTAATATTTCAGCACAAATCAAAGATTAGAGAAAAAGTCCAAACACTGAAAGCAGATGTGTATCAGGATTTTCTTTTTTTCTTTCCTCTAATATTAATCATCTCATGGCCCGTCAAATGTATCTGGTCACCCTTCAGAGGGGCCCAACCCATAGGTTGAGAATTACTGGACAAAAAACAGCTTACTGTACATGAAGTGGTTCAAACTAGTTCCACGTCCAGCAATTACAACAGTAACATGCTGCTCTAACACTGATGCTTCACTGTTAATAATCTAATGATGTCATATATAATAATATATCAATCAGAGGGACCAAACCACTACTTTTACTGCAATACTTAACTACATTTTGCTGATAATAATTATGCACTATTACTTAAGTGGGATTTTTCATGCAGGACTGTTACTTGTAATGGAGTATTTTTACATTGCTGTATCAGTAGTTTTTAATTTGGTAAACGATCTGAGTAGTTCTTCCACCACTTGATGCCCTTTATGTTTTATGTAAAGCACTTTGAATGGTCTTGTTGTTGAAATGTGCTATACAAATAAAGTTGCTTTGCCTTCTGACCCAGACATCCAAATTAAGTCATACATTTTACCTGAAGGGCACTTTTTTGTTGGTTTGTTTTATTTTATTAATTTCAAAGACAAACAAATATTGAAAAAGAGGTTGGATTTTGCAGTTGTATAACATAAATCACTGACAAATGTTCACTGCAGTTTTACCACAATAAGTTGAATTTACATAAAAAAGAGACATGTTACATTTCATGAGGACTTAAACTTTAGGTCAATGCCCCCTCTCTGCTTTGGCCTCTCTCCAACTGTTCAGGTGTGAGTTGGCAGGGACACAGTGGAGGCTGATTACCTTTGCAGTCCTTGGTAGCTTGGTACTGCCTGGGTTAATGACACCGGCTAAAAGATAAGGCCCATCCCTCTTGACATCACGGCGTTACTCCACAGCTCCTTTTCATTGAGAAAAGCTTATCGGTTTCCCAGGGTTATTCCACCAGTCACTTGGCAAAGCACACAGTTGTTTTTCACTGAGAGTGTATTGACAAGTCAAGGTCCACTTAGTAGGGTGGGTTGGTCTTATAAATAGAGGAATACTAGAGGCAGCAGCACTAGTACTCACAAGCTCATAAAGAGCCTGTATTATGAGAGGACAACTACATTTGACTGCACAGATCTCTAACACCTACAAAATGGATAACGGGTGCCATTGTTC
This sequence comes from Scomber scombrus, assembly GCF_963691925.1. Lineage (NCBI taxonomy): Eukaryota > Metazoa > Chordata > Actinopteri > Scombriformes > Scombridae > Scomber > Scomber scombrus. Next base: position 13,777,287 of record NC_084976.1, on the reverse strand, counting down.
AACCAACAGCGACAGGCTTTTGAATCCTATCCTCTTCAACATCCTCAGCCAAATGGATAACAGCAAACCAAGTCAACACAGCTTCAACTACAATTCAGTACCTCATAGATGCAACTGTGAGCTGCGTCGGACAGTGTGCTTAAGAAGGCCGACTGAGATTTGCAAAGAAGCTTCAGCAGTTCTGGTTAAAACTGTCCATTTCATGAAGAACTTGCCCGCTTTTAACCAGCTTCCACCTAATGACCAGTTTTCACTTCTCAAAAGCTGCTGGGCACCCCTCTTCATTTTGGGTCTGGCCCAGGAGCATGTGGATTTTGAGGTGACGGATTCCCCCACTGACAGCATGCTGAAAAAGATTCTCCTGAACCAGGAGAGCCCTGAGATGGAAAAAGAGCAGCCCACCATAGCCGGAGTCAGCAAGCTCAAGTCCTGCATCAAAAAGTTTTGGAGTTTGGATTTGAGTCCAAAGGAGTATGCGTACCTCAAAGGGACAACGATATTTAATCCAGGTATGTTTTCACTTGATTACAGTATGACAAACAATTTGATTTATTAGTTCATATTGGTAAAACTTCAATCACAGCTTTCAATAATAATATTTCAATACTCTGTAAAACTACATTTTACATGTGAATATCACTAATAATGTCCTGTTTTTACATTCAACAGATGTCCCAGACCTTAAGGCAGCTCTGTTTGTTGAGGGGTTGCAACAGGAAGCTCAGCACGCCCTGAGCGAGGTGGTCCAACTCCTTCACCCTGGGGACCAGGAGCGTTTTGCTCGAATCCTCCTCACAGCGTCCACGCTGCAGAGCATCACACCTGGCCTCATCACTGAACTGTTCTTCCGGCCTGTGATTGGCCAGGCTGATCTGCTGGAGCTGCTGGTCGACATGCTGCTCTGCAGGTAGAAGAGGATTGGTGGACTCTATGAAACGGTCATGGAGAAAGTTGACTATCAGAGACGGCAGTGATGGGGTTTTTTTGTCGTTGTTGTTGAACTTACCAAACAACGTTCCTTTGTTGTCCTCCTGACAGTGCCATGCTCAAAAAGTGTGTGAACTGGTGCAAACATGTTATCTTTCATGAGACTATGAATTACTTTTATTTACATTGAAGCTGAGGTCACTTTAACCATGTTTGAATAGATTGTATCTGCTGAAGTGGATTTGACTTTCCACATATTACAAAAGGGCAGATTTTTTACCAATGTTTAATATACTGTGTCTCATGTTGAAGATATTCTCTTAGCTTCAATATTGTAAATACATTTTGTCTGCATTTACAGAACATTTCAAATAAATCTATTTTTATACATGAACATAATAATGAACGTCTGTCTCAATCTTTAAAGAACCACAACAAACCATGTTTGAAATGTGACTCAATATGTAGCAGCTGTTTCACATGAACATGACAATTTGTTCTCAACATCTTCACTCCTACAGTTTTTTGGCAGATGCATCATTTGCATCACATGTTGTGCAGCCAAGTATTGCTCAAGCCCATTTTTTGAACTGTCAGGAGACCAGTGTTTCCAAAGATAGTGATATCTTTGGAAACACTCAATCCCCTGAAATGGTTTAAAAGACCTTTAGACTTTTCTACATGATACAGCCCTAAACATGTGGTAATTTGGGATTACAATTTTCTTTCAGTGATGTGCGATGTTGCTTCATTGGAACCAGAGGTGCATAACATATTAAGGAAGGGACTGTGAGCAAATTGGTGTGGGGAGGGTGGCTCAGTTAAATATTTTATTTTATTAAAAGAAAAGAAAAGGCTATTTATACTTTTCGCTGGACACACCCTTTCACTAGGAAAAATACCCTAAAAATGCCTATCCCCAATACATCAAGACAATACAGTTATGGAAAAAGCATTATGAGTAATTATGATAATGTTCTGTAAAAATCCATCCTACTCCTACAACTACTTTTGAAAAGGAAAACAGAAAGCTAATAAATTTAGAAGAAAAAAAAATTAACTTTTTTTTTTTTTTTTTTTTTTTACAAGAAGAGGTAAGAATTGAATACGAACACATCAGGAATGCTCTCCCAAATGTTTTGGACTATCCTCCCTCCAATAAAAAGAAAAAACAGATAACTCTCCTGACAACCTCTCCCTTCCTAATAATAATTACAGCCTACACTATGACAGTATTTTCTTTTTCTAACCTTGTGACAGCTTACTGTAGGAAAGAAAAAAACACTTGATTCAATAAGCAGACAAAATGTTGTATTTGGTGTCGCAAACTCACAAAACTCATATGAGACATCCTGTATGATTCACTCATCGTGTTCTTCTATTTCTTGTTTTACCAGATTGTGTTTACACCAAAGTTAACTGTCAGTGTTGGATATCAGTAATTACTTCACTGGCATATTTACAAAGTTTATACTATAGACTTTCTAGTGATGTTGCAGTTACACTATTTCACATAAAGGTAGAGACAACCGTTGAAAATAACCCATGATAATGTTTCTTAATTGCAGTGTGTAATTCTTTTTTTAATTTCTTTTTTTAATGCTTGTGGTATTTTGTCTCCCTCTCTTGGATAATTGTGGAAGTTCATTTGGACAAACGCTTAACAGACAAGCATAAAAAGAGGCCTTAAACTGAGTCCTTAAACTGAGCCATGTAGTTTTTGTTACACATTTTTGTTACAAATACATTAAAAAAATGTAAGCTTTTGACAAAAAAGAACAAGGATTTGAATGTGCAATTGTGGAAGAAATGTTTAAATCACTTTCACTTTAAATTTCTGTCAATAGTCTGTGAACTATATTTGATACAGAACAAGCCCATTTGATTCCACCTATCCTTTGGTATGTTCGTTGTGAAACAGTGAGCCTTTTACATGAGACCTCATTCAGGTAAGACAGGAATGTGCTGGGGGGGGGCAGAGAGCCGGTGGAAATGGGGTTATGTAGGGCTAATGCAACACACCATAAACAGTAAAGCAAGTCAAAAGAAGCTTGACATTTGGTACAGAGGAATCCAGACAAACTGCTAATATGCAGTTTACCAGGCTCGCTTGAGTAATGTCTCTCTCTACCTACACGCAAATGAAAAATTGCACCGAAAAGTGAGATCTTTTCAACTATTTTCATTGAAAATCACATTGTTACAAGTATGCTTTTGAATCACTTTCCTGATGCTTGATTTTGTCTTGTTTTCAAGTCGCTGACACTTAATTACTGAAGTCTTCAGTGTTGAAAATTCCCTGTATTCCTAACAAAACCTGCGTTTCCTGAGCACTACTGTAAATACCACTGTAATTACAGTAACACTACACCTGAAAATGTCAATCAACCAACTGTCAAAAACAAACACACTTGTTATTCATTTTAAGAGCTCATTGAATATATTATAGTATTTTGGTTGGCAGCAACAACAAATGACCTGCCTTCCAAAAGCATACCTCAAGACAGTAGTTTATCTTAAATATAAATTACTGGTTAATACAGAAAAATATAAAAGGTTCCTAAAATCTGGTTGATTTTCTGCAGTGCTTCCACCCTTGGCAATAAATGACAAAGACAAACCCCCGGATTTTATTTCCTTTTTGTCAGAACCAGCTAAACAAGTTCCTTATTCTGCTGAGGGCGGAAAAGCCTGCCTGCTACAACACAGTGACCTCGGGGAGATGAGCTTGACAACAATAATGCAAGAGATGAAGAGAAAAAGTAGGTTAAAGAGACAGTGTCAGAAAGCAAATAATTTGCTGCAAAACAAATGAGTATATATGTAGTTTGAAGCACAGGGAACTATTTCATATTTTCTGTAAGAGCTGAAATGAGAACTAGATGACTTAAATATTCTTACGCTGCATTAAAAATATATTTTACTTATTGAACACACACAGAACAACAAAAAAAGCATGAAGATTTTTATTTTATTGAAAACAGGACACACCATTGAATAAAAAAAAAATCTGTTGCAAAATGCCATAAATGGTTTAACCCAGAAAGTAAAAATATATACATCAAAATATGGCTTAACAATACAGATGAATGCTGATTTTTCAGGTCACAACATGTTTCTAAGGGTTCTAAATGGCAATAAGCCCGTACACACACACACACACACACACACACACACACACACACACACACACACACACACACACACACACACACACACACACACACACACACACACACACACACACACACACACACACACACACACACACACACATACAGAACATGCACAGCGGCTTGCAAAAACAGTCACACAGTCAAGAATGAGGACGGTTATGTTTTACCATCAGTCTCTATCCTCTGGCCTGAAAACCTGCATGGAGTGTAGTCATGTTTCTTTTTCTCACACAATGGTGCGAAACAACTTTAAACACTGCACAAGAACACATAGAAAACTTGCATTGTATTTCCCTGTGTTAAAAACAAAACCATGCCTCCTCACAGGGTCATTTGCTCAAGATTTAAAAGGTCTGTGAAGTTAAATGACACCCTGATAGCAAACAATAACAGGACCACTAAAAGGAGAATCCAGGGTAAAAAGGCGCTCCGCTCAGTAACAGCATAAATGATAGCAGAAGGATAAAACTGTCCATCTAGTTGGCTACATCCCTTTTCAATACACAGGTAGGCACTTTTCATCTTGTGTTGCCCTTTAGTGAAGCAGAGGAGCGCCTGAAGAGTCTGTGGCGGTGCTGGAGGAGTACACTGCAATTGAGAAAGAGCCTCATTTAGTGCATTGATTACAATAAAACATACAAATAAACTAGATGTCTTAAAAAGCTCTGGATTTCATACACAAAATGTCAAACCAACAAGTTTAACACGGGACGCTGACACATTCCCAAGCTGTGGTGTGAAAGCTGCAGAAACATGTGGTGTACCCTCATTCAAAGGCACGTAACAGGACACCCCATTCTTTTACCAAACTCTTTGCAGAATAACAATAAAAAAACAGACACTGCTGCACAGTAATCCATCTGTAACCCAAGCCAGTCACTAAAATTACATAATAAACCATGGGACATTATGTGGCATATATTTAATGTGACTTGATCTGCTGCTCTGGCAGGTGGTGTCGCATGACCGCTGAGCTTGAGGGGAGAATGAGGCGGACTGATAGGTGGGTATAAGGTGGCAGGCGAGGGGAGGAGGCAGCTAATGGGTGAGGGGATTGTAATATGCAGAGAAAAGGCAGGAATGCAGAGCTTTCACTGCAAAATAGTAAGGGGTATGTTGCTGGAAAGCAGAGAGGAGGTGAGAAAATGCCTGCAGCTGCAGCAGGTACAATGGATTGCAGGGGCAGAGCTGCATCAGGTGGTAGTTAAACATCAGTGACCAGGAGAAATAAATAGACGCTTCATCAGCACACATTTAATGCTATGATGTGAAATGTTTCTAACCACTAATCATACACCCGTACACTCAGGTGCTGATAGATCCTGGCTCGTATTCAACTCATAATTCCTCATTCATGTGTGTACATTGGCCTAAAGAGGACATACAGTACGTGTCTTTGTGGCAGTTATGGAAAATTCCCACATGTACTCACTTCTTGAGCTGTGATGTCTCATTTTCCTGGCCAGCTCATCTGATGGGGTCTGCTCAGACACTTTCACCTCTGGAACTGTAGCAGTGGAAGAAAACCCCAAAAAGACAAAATTATCACAACAAACATTAATTTACATGTCATTTTCGATTAATCTGGTCATCCTGTCTATTTTACAATATGTTTAAGCAGACACTGTGTGCCTGCATCAACTTGCCTCAGATTAACCAATTGTTATTAGGTCACTACCTGTAAAATACCTGGTGCATTAGGGCTTATAACTATGAGCCAAACAAAAGAGCTTCAACTTCAGCTATGAGTCATTAACAGAAGGCAGATCAGATGATGGTATATTTAGTACGCTGCAGTTGGCGGTGAAAAGGGTTGTCAAGCGGTGTCTTCAAAATGTTTATACAGCAGTCATAATTATGTTAATTGGTTGAAAAAATGTTGCATGATGCAGCACAGTGTTTGATCTTACAGTCACTGCTCAGGAGGGTGTGGGTCATGGTCTCATTGCCGCTGTCAGGCAGGGTGCCGTCACTCCTCCCGTTGGGACGCTGTCCCGTCGACTGATGGCTCTTGTTTCTCTTGCCCTTCCGGGTGCTGATGCGGATGACTCCGTGCACCAGCTTGCACTCGGCCTCCTGCTCCTCCAGGTTGTAGTCCTGAGCGATGCTGTAGATGAGCTCACTGATCTCGTTGGTCTTGCGGGAGAAAGAGGAGTCAGAGGTGCATTTGGCCAGCTGGTCAATCTGGTGCAAGGCATAAAGCTCCAGCAGCTTCTTGGTGATAAGAGAGTCAATATCTGTGCCTGTGTCACTCAGGTCATCCAAGTCATAGTCCTCACGGGATAACAGGCTGGTGTTGCTGACTGGCCGCTGGGTTTCCCCCTTGCCGTGTGTACGGGGCCGTTTGGTTGCAGTCACAGGATACCTTACTGTCTGACCTGCAATGCGCACATCCGGGTAGCGGAAGCTGTCACTCGTAGGCAGCTTAGTGACTTTATTGGACTTGTTGGACTCTAAGTGGATGCCACAGGTGGGGTTGGACATAGCCATGCCATTAGGAGGGTGGGCCTCGCTACCTGTTTTAGGGGGATGGTCTGTGGAGCTCTCGTTAACAGGCAGGCAGGGCTCTCGGCTGCCGTAAAACCCGCAGGTCAGTACACAGCAGATAAGGGCCTTACAGCTGCTCCAGCCCATAGAGGCACAGGAGCCACAGGCATGTCTGCTAGTAGGCGTGCTGTCTGCTGAGCCTGGAATAAATCCTATAGTCTCTGAGCCCCGTCCGGTGCCATTTCGCGGGTGCCCTCTGTGACCATGCTTGGTGTCAGAGTGGCGGGAGTGGTCTCTGTGGTGCTCCTTTGGGTGCTCCCTGTGAGGATCCTTGTAGGCATCTTGGCTGGAGGTGCTCTCCCGGGATATAGTCCGAGCTTGTCTGTACTTGTCTGCTTTGGAGTTGGAACTGTGGTGTTTGTGGTGGCGGGACGCCTGGGGAGCCCCTGTGCTGTGGCCAGGCATGGCTCAAAATGCCTGGGACCTGGTGTGAGAGAGGCATACATTAAGAAATAATAACCAGTTGTGAACTTCCACTCTTGTTGCCACATAGGTCTGCAAGCATTAAACGCACCACGGTTCATTAACGCAGGGCTCATTATGCCGTCAACACTTGTCTTCCAGTAATGTAACCTCCCATAAAACTCTGAGAATGTAAATACAACATTGAGCGCATTGATTGCTGGCCTGATAATGATTTGGCCCCATTCCGTCGCGCAATTACAGCATGTTTGGTTTACAGTATGTGTGCAGGAAACAGACACAGTCAACATTTAAAAGTTTTTAAACTTCTCTCACAAAAGGTGGACTTACCGCATAAGAGGAAATAGTTGGACTGAGTTTTTTGTCACAGATAACTTGATCTGTGAGCAAATCGCGGAAGTCTCAAGAGAGAAAACTTTCCTCCGCTAGCGCTTTCAAACAGAGAAAGAAAAGGAGGATTTTTTCGGCCGCCCACAGATTTCCAGGTGAGTTTAACTTCCACGAAGCAAAACAAACTCTTCAAACTTGAACGTGCGCTGCCTCCTCTGTCGAAAAAAACACGACTCCACTCATTTGTGTCGTCTCGTTTTTGGTGAAATTCAGAATCTTGTGTTGCCGAGAGTCTGCCAATGTTTGGCTACTACCTGCGGCTACAGCTAATCCCAGATCCTACACCCACCCACAGGTGAGCCGTGATGTCACGCGAGGCGGATATGAATGCACAGAAGAAGGAAAAGGGGAGGGGTGGGGGCAATAAAATAAAATATATAAACAAATGAATAAATGTGATAGAAGAAAGGGAAAAAAGGAAAATAGATGTACATCATAGTTATTTATATGCTTGACTTTGCAACAAATGGACCTTATCATTCATTTACACAAACACACAAACAAACAAACACACACACACACACACACACACACACACACACACACAGAGAGAGAGAGAGAGAGAGAGAGAGAGAGACAGAGAGAGACAGAGTAACTGTTAGGGACATTTCATACACTTACATTAATTTCCTGGACATTCACCCTAACTATAACCATCACCACTACTTACCTAACCTTCACCTAACCTGGTCCTAAGTCTGAACACACACATGCACACACACACACAGAGGTGTACAGCTGTAGAGCCGCAGAGTCAGCAGGTGTATTTCCAAACAATATCTTTCATTCTGCTCTATTATTCCCCTCTATGGCTACACTTAATCACCCACTCGATTGAGTTGGAACAGTTAGGCCACCTCACCAGGAGAAAAATATGTGCCTGCGCAACATGGTGTCTTGTGGTTTTCACACAATAAAACAGCAGCATGAGGAGGTTAAACACTTCAAAAGTTTATTTATAATGAATGTGAATACAGGTTTTGTATCAGAAAGTAGCTTTAATATCTAACTGTATCTTTAAATATGATAATACAGATCACAACATGGACTCTACGGCTATATAAAGCTACATTATTAATTAAATTGAAGAATTGTTTGTTATTATACTAAATAATAAATAGAACTATTCTAAATTTAAAACAACATTGAGCAAACTATGTCATTCCACTTCCTACCAGTCTTCTGCAGTGTACCAAGATATGTAAAGACATAATACTAAAAACAAAAAATAAAAAAAACAGGAAATCACACTTGATGTTCACTATATAACTAATGTACTACATTCTTTAAAAATGTCTGATATCAACACATAATATTGAGTTCAATTTACAGAATCAATACTCCAGTGCCTCAAACTCACAAAGGCACTTTAAAGGTGAGATTCATGCCAGCAGGGTTAGGGTTAAAGGAAGCTTAAAAACATCAAATAAAATGTAGATCTACTGGCCTAAACTATTCACATACAGGGATGGGAAGTGTTAAGATTTTATTGATGCCATTATTAATTCTTCTTATCGGTCTAATTCTTTATCAATTCCCTTATTGATTCCTGATCACTTTTCATTGTGGTCTCAGGGTTTCAATGTTAATGCAGTTGTTTCATAATATCCACTGTTTATCAATGACCTTGCACGCTGATGAATATATATATACATATACATAACTGCTGCACTGGTGACGGTCCAGAGGTTGTCCTGCCCTCACAGTTTAGTTACACCTTTTTCATTCTGTCAACACCACATGTCTGGGCTTCAATAAGAGGAATTTATAAGCTTGGAGGTATACGATTCAGATGGATTGGACAATTTGGAACTGGTTCTCATTCCCATCCCTATTCATATCTGCATCTTTTTTCAGATTTCCTCAAATTCTTTGAACTTCAGTGAGAGATCATGAGTTAACAGGTGTGGTGGTCTTCACTTGTTTGACCTGTGTGTCTGAAGGAATGATACAGGTGTCATTTGGCTGCTGCTGTAACAGAGATAACCCTAAATGCCTGTGTGCCCTCCTGCCAGCGTTATCTGCTGAGATGTACCCCAACCGAGGGTCAGAGTCAATCTCATATCTGTAGTGATATCCCTCCAGAACATCCCGACACGCATTTCTCATTTCGATAATCCAATTCTTCATACCTTTGCGATTCAGATAGAGCACAAAGAGAAAGAGCATGCCCACAAACCCTAGCACCAGCCCCAGGAAGACATAGGATGTCTGGAGGGTGAGGTCACTCACTTCTGCTTGAACTGGAACAACACATCCAATAGCCTGCACTCCAAGCCTTCGCAGCCGGGTGTCAGTTAACCCTCCTGGGGAAGCACACCTCACAGCATCCACATCTACTTGAGCCCTCGATTCATTCAACCAGGCCACAAAATCGTGGCTCTCACAGGAGCAGGTGTAAGGGTTGTTACCAAGAAGGATTTGGATGTTCCCAAGGTTCTCCAGCTCCCTCAGGGCATCATCCCTAAATGTTCTGAAGTCATTGTATGTCAGGTCCAGCACCTCCAGATGGTTCATGCCAGAGAAGGTTCCAGTATAGACGGACAACAGAGAGTTGTTAGTGAGGACGAGCTGCTTCAGATTTGGAAGGTGGGAGAACAACCCTGGGGGCAGCAGGGCAAGGTGGTTCCCAGAGAGGTCAAGACAGAGGAGCCCTTGGAGGCCACCCCAACGCAGTGCCGTGGTGAGGTCCATCAGGGCAGTGAAGTTGTACAATGAGTGGCTCAGGTTGAGCTCCTGCAGGGGACTACCAGGTATGCTTAGAGCCTCTGGATGGATGAGTGCCAGCTGGTTGCCACTGAGGTCTAAGAGGCGCAGGTTGATGAGGGCAGAGAAGCTGTGGGACGCCATCTCTGTAATCCTGTGAAGATGACTACTTTTGTTAAATATACCCTTACACATTATTACCAGTCTCATGTTCGGATACAACTCAAGCGCAAAGTAAACAAAAAAAACCCACATCCACAAAAATAGATATGACTTATTTATTAGATACACATCACTAAAGGTAGTCATATTGTCCAAATATGGCTTGATATACATGAATGAAACAAAAAACAAACACTGACATTCTCACCTATTATTGCTTAAAGTGATGTTGGTAACATTCTCCAGCTCTGTGAATGAATCGGGTCCAGTTTGTTGTATATTATTCCCTGTGATGATGACAGTCTTTGCATATCCTGGAATAAGTTGTGGTACCGTGAGCAGATCCTTAGAGTCACATCTCACTGTGCAGGTGACAGCAAAACACTCACAGCCAAAGGGACACTCCAAGCACTGGTATGGTGCGTAAAGAAGTACTCCCAAAAACACACTGCGGACTGCAGAAATACACATCTCTAAATTATAGCCAATTAACAACAACAACAAAAATCTCATGTAAATTAATTTGTCAAATTTGGCTTTAGTTTCTCACAAGCAAATGAAAAACTGCAGAGTAGAGCGCTCAGTCCCTCCTCATCTGCTCCACTCTGGGAATAAAGGTTTGCGCAAATTGATGGGAGTTCATATCACGCAGAATCTGTTGGATGAAAAAGGTACGTGGTTCCCTTAAAGGTACAGAGGACGATCAGGACATCCACAGCGTGTGACCTACACCACAGTCAGCCAGAGGAGACATGAAACAGCTTTGTATACAGCACATCCAAAATTAAGTTACAAAAACAAAGATATTAATAGATATTGATATTATAGATAAACCATAATAAAAACTCATTAGTTTAAGAGTAATAAAAAAACAATAAAATCAAATAAAAATGTATTATAATAGTTATAATAATGGAATAAAGTATTGCTGGTCGTATAATTAGTTACTGTATATGACATTCCAGCATGCGGATGCACAGTTTGAAAGCATTCAAATTCTTTGTGGAGAAATGTAAATACTAACAGCATGTAAAAAAACAAAAAAACAAAAACAACAAGCACTTCACACGTTTATCTTTATGTACCAGAGGAAGATAGACTGAGGGAAAGAGGACATTTCTTTAGGCCAATACCACTATTTTTCCTCATGTGGGTCCTACATCATTCTGTCGTTGGTAGCAGTTCATATCTCTCACAAATAATTGATGAATACCTTCAGCATTAAGATTTCGTGATACATTTTGCGGCGCTTCATTCCTGAAATGTACATTAGCTAGTCTGGAAACCCATTCATCACTGCTGTTCATGAAAAATACATGTGGAACTCAACTGGTTTGCAATCAGGAAAGAGGCACAGCCCATTTTTAATGCTTGTAATGACAAAAACAAAAACACTTTGTGGAAAACGGGGTCATCTTGGAAGATATGTTTTAGACAGTATAAACACATTACTAAATGATACACTTTGAAGGAAAAATAACCAACAAAACTTCAAAAGCTGATTACAGATTTCAAAACTACCCATAAACAGTTTGCCCTTGCCCTCACAGACATTACAACAGCACTACAGATCACTACAGGCAATGAAGTCTTTCATGTGGTATTTTTTGTACAAACAAGTGTCCCATAAAAACAAATCATTCATGTCAAAGAAATGTCAAAATATAAAGTATAACCACAGTCTATGAGTCATTCAGTTGTACTGCTCGATACATTACTACAGATTTAATGTTAGGATGAATGTGCCGAGGAATCCGCAGAGCATGAGGAAGGGAAGCCAGGTCTTGAGGAATGCCGCCCAGCTGAAGGATACAGAGAGGGTAATGTGTTTACACATTATTACAATATCAACATCTGGACACTGTGAGTGTGTCTTTGTGTGTGTGTGTGGCAGGGAGGGTGAAACACCCTATCTTGTATATTTTGGAGACAAGGACATGTGAGGTGTATTGATGTATCACATGGTCCAATCCCTTTTCTACCAGAGGCCCAAAGCTCCTCTCCTCTATAGTTGGTGTCCTACTGTCCTTTCCACCCACCCAGCGCAGGGAGCCCCAGCAGAGAGGTGACCTCCAGCTGTGGCACGGAGGGGAGCGCGTCTGTCAGTGATGAATTACATGACTCCCCTTCTGTTTAAAAGACTCCTGTGCCATGGGAGTGTATGTGCAGAGGCTCCACATGCTGTGACGACAGCTTTCTCTATGTGGGTCAGCGGAGAATAATGAGGGGACCTCTTTGAGCCATATGTCTCTTAATGCTTACGCAAGCATCCAGCAGCAGAGAAATTTAACAGGCTGTGTACATATTTGTGATATATGTACACAGTTCATTCATGTGTGTTTGATCCAGTATTGTTAGTAAATCATAGTTTCTCCTAACTTGTAATCCTACTATTGTTATCTACAGACTGCAGGTTTGTCCAATATGGAAGACAAATCCCACCTCTTTTGCTCTTAGTGCAGTTTCTTACTTTTCTCGAGGGCTGCAAATAACAATTGTTTTCTTTATTGATTAATCTGCTGATTATGTTCTCGATTCTCTATCGATTAGTCGTTTGGTCCGTAAAATGTCAGAAAATGGTGAAAATGTTGATCACAGTCTCCTAAAACCCAAGGTGCAACCTCAAATGCCATTTTTTGTCCTAACCAACAGTCCATAATCTAAAGATGTTCAGTTTACTTTCATAGAAAACATTTACATTTAAGAAGCTGGAATCTTTTTTTTTTTTTTAAATGACTATCAATCAATAATCGATGTAGTTAGCGAATGCATGGACTAATTGATGAAACAACTAATTGTTGCGGTGCTACATTTTCCCTGATAACTTTTTTTCTTTTTCAATCTGCAGGTTTAAGGATAGAGGGTGTTACATGTTGTACTAAGAGTTAGAAACTCTAGGACAGATTTGTGATTCGGTTATATAAAAAACAAAACAACACTGACATCGATTTTGCTGACTTACTCTATGTAATGTAACAAACAGCAAAAACAAAACCAGAAGTGTGAAGTTTTGAAAGTGGGCTTGATGACAACTAGAACTCAGATGGTAAAGAGGGTAGACCCATAAAGGTAAGTTGTTCAATCCCAGGCTGCTCCTGTATACAGGTCCAAGTGTCCTCGACCGGGACACCCAAACACAAAAGTATCCACAAAATGATTGACATGTAACGTAATATGGAAGTTCAATCTGTTAAAAGCAAACAAAGTTGTTGTTTTATCTTGTATATAATGATTAGGTGTTCAAATTTCCCTGCACAATACAGAAGCAAATAACTTCTGCAGATCCCAGTGTCACACATATGGGCTTTTCAGAGAGACAGATGAAAGAAAACCTCTAAAGCAAAATGTGTTAAGAAGAGTTCAAGATGTTTAACTGGAAGAGTAGCAGAGCTAATTCAGTATTTGTGCATTGCTCTTAAATGACAAAAAGCAGAATTAGGATTAAATGCTTACCTCACATGTTTCCCATGTATGAGAGAAAGTACACACAAGTTCACCATGTTCCAAGATGTGCTGTTGTCGTAGCGCATGAGATTAAGGGCCATGGCGACGTGGGAATGACAGTTATCTAAGCACAAATTGTGCTTCAAGAAAACAGAGAAAAATAGTCATTATATGTGTAGTGATGTATAAATATGCGTGTTAAAGAGTTCTAAAGATCGTCTTACCGGCCTACATTTATATTCCTCGGATGCATCAAGAACTGCTTTGTCCCATGTAGCAGCACCGTGGCCACAAACTTTGTCCACGTCAAGCTTCCAGTACCTGCAACACGTTACCATTTCATTAACTAACAATCCATGTTTTAAAAGTGGCTGATCTGTGTTGCAACAGCATCATGATGGTTTTTGATCAAGTATCTTACTTTGTTGGCCTACCAAAGCCCATGTTGTCCTCCTGGGAAAAAATTAAGACATTTAAAGAGCTGCACAAGTGACATTTTTATTTAAAAAAACGTAAACGAAATATGCAGGGGATTACTGATTGATTATATTATAATGTATTCAGCTGCAGCACTCTGCAACTCACATGCCATCTGTATCATGTTTATTTCCATCACTGGACTCTCCTGAGACATGAGGAGAGGAATGGCAGGTGAATTGGGATCAATTGTGTATACATGCTACAAGTTACTCACCGAGACAAAGTATGATCCTGCAAAATCTCTTATGACTCCAGAAGAGGTGCATATACCCATGTGACCAATAAAGGGGAGCAGCCACCTGCAGGATGCAAAATAATGTATTCATTATTATTATTCAAAATAAGAATTCATTTTGACTGTGGAGCAAAGCACATAACATTTGTTACATCGTGGAACAGGAAAATATAGCATAAAATACCCCCATATACATGTGCTTTAATACATTTGACGTAGCAAAACGTTTGAGCCAGAAAAGAGCAAGAGACAATTCAGCTACTTACGATAAAATAGGAATGGGTGTCCAGACAACGCAGAACGGGTAGCGGTTGTTTTTTTTGTCGCTTTTCAAGAAATCCCCGTTGTAGTTCATCATCATGTCGGTATCGTCCGTCTCCGCCATCATTACCCGGACTGACAGATGACTGTGACGGCGGGGGAAGCGGAAGCACGGAGGCGGCGCTTTCGCGGATTAATTCATCAGCAGTCGGTCAGTGAACACACCACCGTTTACAACTGCGTGACTTATTTTTACCACCATTGAATGAGTGTTGCAGTTTTAATCAAGTTTTAAATGTTTTTTAGAAAAGAAAAAACAATATTTATTATTTGCATCTATTGTATTTTTTACCCCCTTTTCTTTTTTGCTTCTGCACTGTCACTTCTGAGCGTTTTCAAGGGACAGACCAAGCCATTAGTACATCACATATTTATTAACAATGAAATGTACAAAAACGTCTCACTCATATTAAAATAAAATTGTGATAGTGGCTACATTTGAGCACATACACATCAGACATTACCACCTGAAAATGGTGTATTATGTCAGCCTGTTTGACGTTTGAGTTTAATTTTGGACCAACACTCAGAGGCTCAGCCAGCTGTGAATTTCCATCACTTTACCTCCACTAAAGCTGGGTCACCTCATTATTGTACAGTATATCACATACTGTGCACACATTTGTTGCCTAATAGCCAGCAATTGATGAATGAGCAGGATACCTGAAAGTTCTTACTATACGGTTCATACATCTTATCAACCTAGTTAGTATTGCAGCAGCAGTACTGCTGTATTTGTTAAACACTAAAAGGACAAACAATTCATCATAATGTTAGCAATGATGGAACAAAAGCAAGAGAACACAGACAAGAAGGTGTTCAATAATTTTATTCTTTAATTTGTCTGCAACAAAGGTTATTACAGGATTCCTTAAAGAAAAACAGAGTATCTCAAATTCATGAACTAAGTAAAACATATGGAAGCCTAGTGTTGCATGTTGTTATTCTTGAACATTTACCCTTTTCCGGGGCAAACAAGCAGTTCTCTGAGCAACAAATGGGATGGCTCTGTGTCCTTTTTGCCCACAACTATGGTCAGAGAAGCCTCATGCAAGCAGGACTGAACACCTGACTGGAGCAGAGGACTAGTGCTAGAGCCACGCAGCTAGTAGGCAGGAACCCTATCGCCACCAAATACTTAGTGCCCAGTTGTCATACACCACAAATTAGCATCTGTGTCCAACTCAAACCCAACAAAAGTTTCACACTGACATGTCACACCAAATTGAATTTGCAATCAAGGGGTCTTCATTAAAAACAAAAAACTGAAGTAGACACATTTTCACTTGTCGATGCCATGTTGATCTTATCAACGAACTATTGTAGTAAAATCTCCCTCTAAACTTAAAGGAGTATATTGTGCCTAAATTATGTTTCAATGAAACATAGAAAACAAACATTAATCCTTGGCCATTGAAATCATAGATGACAACCTTTGGCAGAAGAAAACACTAAGTTTATAAACACATTTCACTGGAGCAACACTTTCACAAATCGGACAGTGACGATTCATTATAGGCTTCCTGTGACCAAAACTCCAACAGAAAATAGATCTATTCTAATTCAGAATCAATGACTTGGGTGTGCGGCCTTTCTGAGATGAGCGGGCACTGTGACTCTTCGCTCCAGCTGTAGGGCAGACAGGAGATGCAACAAAGCACCGTCTTCTGGTTTGTGATCAGATCTTATCCTCCATGGAGGACACTGTGACTATGTGGCCACACTGACCTGAAAATAGGTCAACTGGCTGCCTGTCCCTCGACGTGTTTGTGTGTCTCTCCAACATAAACCTGAGGAGGGATAAGTGCTGAACTCCTCCATCTTCTTCTTCATGAGAAACTGGGGAGTGACGTGGAAGGTGCTCTCCTCAAAAGGTGTCCCCCTGCCACCACAGGGTGGAGACAGAGGCTGAGGTGTTGTTGGTGCTTTGAAGGGGCGAGATGGGTGTCTTCTTCACCCTAATGAATTCCTCTCCCCAAAGTGGTCTCCACCTGTCCTGTATTAGGACAGGGGAGGGCAATGCATAGTGCAGAGATGTGACATGACATTCACTCAATGTTTCTGTCAGATAGGGGGGGATTAAGATTCAAACTGGAGCTGGGAGAGTTTTTTGCTTCCTACATCCATTCTACAGAATGGCTTACAGCTTCTTTAGCTTGGTCGACACTGTACTTGTCCCTCTGAGCTGTCCTCGTCGTCTGACCCTTCTGGTCCGACGCCACGCAAGCCTGTGATGCGATAGCCCATGTTGAGCAGCATTACCTCCAGTGGATCAGCGTTCATACGTCGCTGGTTGGCCTGAGCAGCACCCTCCATGTCCTCTACCACGCGTCCATTCTCGTTCTCCGTCTGACCGAAAACAGAGGAAAAAGGTAATGGCAGCAGAGTGATACACAGTCACTTGTGGTGGTAAGTTCTGTTTAGATTTTAATATCACAACCTGTACATTAATTATTGGTGCACTCAGGTGTTCTTTATTGATTTGTAGATCATGAAATATCACATGACCACAACATCTTTTCCAGGTATAACAGGTGGTCATCAGTCACTGGTAAATGTCAGAAAAAACTGAAAAGACTGTTCAAATGACCACATAACTAAACCAATGCTGTCTACACTAGTTAACAGACTGATGATGAGCAATTAGGTAAAAAGCCACCAGTAACCAGAGGCATTGTGCCCCCTTAAATACGATTGGATGGCTTTAAAATTATTAAATTATATTTTACATTAAGAGTTTGTAATTAGTTTTGATAGTATAGCATATAAACAAAAGTTGCGCTCTTGTATATGAAATCATGTAGAATTGTTGCAAATTACAGTGTGAGGTATGAATAATAAATCTCAGCTCACACCATAAAACAGTATAACTTGAATGAATTTATAAATGACTTAAAGCTTCAGAATTTCACCATTTAAAGCATCAGCAGTTTTAACTACAACCTTTAACATTACTGTTACCTTGTTGTTTTTTGCCATTATTAGTAGCTAACTTATTGGTTTTGTCAAAACACATTTGCAGCACATTTTAAAACTGCTAAAGTTTTAAAAAACAAACATATCAGTCGTTCACCTCTGGTCTGGGGTTCCACAATCGGACCACGGGGTCGATACCGCTGGTAGCCAGGAAGCAGTAGCTGGGGTGTGGCTGCAGGCAGTTGACTATAGACTCGTCTCCCTGCAGGATCCTCACCAGATTGGTTGTCTCCTTTTCCCAGATAAAGAAAGAGCCGTCGTCTGAGCCGCTCACTATGTACTGGCCTTTGCTGTGGAGACGAGATAACTATTCAGACCTGCCTGCCAAGACACGTACCTGAAACATGTTGTATGTACTGGGAGTCACTAAACTGTGCAACTGTTTTAATTAAGTCTTTAATTAAACTACTTCGTATAACGCTTGGTCAGTTCAACACTCAACGAGTCATTCTCATACACAGTGCTGAGTGTTAACTCATAAGCTCTGTTACACTGTGCGTACTATATTTAAATTGAATCTCATTTGTATCTCAAGTAATTTTGTGTGGCCTGCATAAGCCGATACACATTTTGAGCAAACATTCAATTCTACATCACAAAGACAAAGCATTTCTTATTCAATTAATTAATCATATTGGAAAAACTGAAATATTCAAATGTCATGATTAAATGTAATCAGACTTCATAATTTCATAGAAGTTTTCCCGTTATCTGCCTGTTACTAAACATATTGTGTTTGAGTGATAAAACAAACTGTTGCTGTTTTGAATATTCATATCCTATTGAAATGGGGAGACCCACATTTTTTTGTTAATAATTTAAGTTGGTATACACACATCTGCCCTTTCACAAAACATTGTAGATAGACCACAGTCAACATTTATGAATGCTTTACGCTGCAGGTTTTTGCTCTACTGCCTCCAGTGTGCATTAGTTTTTCTCTGTCTCTGGCTGCCCCCTAGTGGAGCATCAGCAGACCAGACGTGAGATTTACAGACCTCCCAAAGAAGTTGGCCTCTTTGATGTCTGTGGTGGTGTTGCAGTGACCGCAGTATCTGTGCTTGTAGTCAAAGCTACGTTCTCGCAGCACCAGCTCATCTTCAGGGATGGACTCCTTCCGACTGAACGAATGGAACCTAATCGAACTGTTGGCCTTCTTATCTTCTGCTAGTGAGGAAAGAAATCATAATCAGGGAGTCACTCATAGGTATTTACAAATAAACTAAAGTTTCCATTTACACTTCCACCTTTGAATACAAACCATGTAAATATCCCACAAAAAAAGGATGGTGGCAATGTGTTATCCAAATTTATTTCAAGAACCAACTGTGTATATACTTGTTTAAAAAATGATGGCACTGTTTCACTCTTTCCTACCTGATTCTGTCTTGGAGAAGAGAGCAGCCTTGATATCTTTATCCAAGGCATCACAGGCGCTACTGTGCGCCTGCTCCGGAAACTTTCCTTTGAAATCATCCAGACACTCCAGAGCTTCAGACACATACTTGAGCTCAAACAGACACCGTGCCAGCCTGAAATGAGCCTTCAGGTGGCCGGGGTTTAGAGTTAGAGCCTTCAGACAGTCCCTGAGGGCATCATAATGGTCTCCATCCCTATGAATCACAGACATAAGCATAAACACTTGATAACTGCTCTCATACTCTTCAGGAGAAGAAAAAGAATCATCACTGCAGTGTCAGAGCTTTATGATACAATGAGACCTACCACTTGCGTTTCATGTAGGCTGCAGCCCGGTTCCCGTAGAGCATGGCATTACAGCTGGCCTGATGAATGCCTAAACTGTACAGCTGTATAGCCTGCGTCCACTGCTGCCGCGCAAACGCATCATTAGCTTGTTGCTTTATCTTCTCCAAGTTAGGAGGGAGCTCAGTGGAACTGCAACAAAGAGAGCAGATGAAAGAGCAGATATTTTAGTGTGTGCACATTTATAAACCTTTATACAGTCAATCCGTGTGTAAGAGCAATCACAGACAGGATGAAAAGACACTTACCTTGATCGCATCTTGCTTTCAGCAAATCGAATATGGTTGGTTGGCAAATGAATTCCATTGGAGATGCCATTGGTTGTCTTTCCATTCTGCACATCTCCTGGAGAGACAAAATGTCCAAAAATGCTATCACATCTATACATGACATACATTATGTACCTCACTGACGCTACTTAAGATATTTCCAGAGTAAACATGCCACAGACCTACCTGTTGATGACTGGCACTTTTTCGGAAGTAAGAAGGTGTATGGCCTTTGTTTAAATGTCAAGTCAAACAGGTACACCTAAAACACCACAAAATGAACAAACAGAGCAAACATTTCAACAGTGAACCAGAAATTAAGAGCTTGTCTCACTGCTCGTTGTTTGCTCAGAGACGCATTACCTGTTCCCCACCCATGTTGACGAGTAGCTCAGTGCCATCAGGACTGAAAGTGACGTAGGTGGCCACCAGGACCCTCAAGCGGTTATTGTAGTCTGGGAGTTTCACTGGTAGGTGACCTGAAGCAAACAAACAGAGGGACAGATTTTTTTTGTCAACTGCACATTTGTTGATGTCTTTACTATATAATTTGAACACAAATGTGCCCATTAAAAAATTTGATAAAAAATCAATTCAGCCATTATGCACCTGCAACATAATACTGGCCAGCTCCGTCTGGGATAGGCTTCTGTCTTTCACAGAAAGTGTGCACAGCTGCTGATGTGCTTTGACTCGTAGATTTCCTGTGCAAGGAAAGAAAAATGTGTTTAAACCACAAGTTGTGAATGTGTACATCAATCCCTGGAGTGGAGAATGACTTACATGTGATTAGTTTTTGAATAATCATGATTATAGACTGAAATTTTCATGTGGAAACAGGAAGCCATAACCAACCTGTAGTTGTGAATCATCCGAATATCATAGAGACGTACAAAAGGACCATTGGCCCCAACTGCCATGTAGTTGTTGTCCCGTGGATTGACAGCGAGACACTTGGCCTCAACCAGCTGACCACAGAACTCTGTCAGGTCGATGAGCACGTCAGAGCGTTTACTGTTCTCCCGTAAGTCATATTGTCTGTACAAGCGAGAAAAAAGTGAGCTTAATAACCGTGGAAAATCAGATAGATTGAAAATCTTTGTGTAACATAACATTGTATAAATTATTCCCGGGCTCTAACCTGATGATGCCATCCTCTGCAGCGCTCCAGAAGGTGTTGGGCCACATGGGTGCTGTGGCAATGCGTTTTACTCTGTTGGTGTGATCAGAAAACATATGGATGGTTTCCTTTGCCGTCAGGTCATGCACATGGACCTTTGTGTCGGCTGCACCTGTAATCAAAATTCTGTCACCGGAGTGAGGGAGGAACTGTACGAAGAAACAAACACACCAGAGTGAATTGATGAGTACAGACACAATGTCTTGTGATTAACTTATTTTTTCAAAGACATACTAATTCAATTTTTGCAAATCCCTACAGATTAAGACATTGCTAATATGTTTACATGGGTATCTTATAGGACGAGCTTTTACATTTCGCTCCCATCTTAGTCAAGCGTTCTATTGTTGAACAGTGCTATAATCGGGGGGTATTTTGTGCGTTAACTGTGATAAAAATGTGTAAAAGATGTTTTTTCACCAAATGACAAGCCACAAAATAAATAGTCAACAGTGCCACCTAATGTACAGGAAGTGAACTTGTAACATACAAAGCACTTCTTAATATCTAAACAATGATCCAGGCAGAGCAAAGTGTCACATCAGTAGAGCATGTTTTGCATACTGTAAGTCATCCTGAATTTGAATAATTGTTTGTGATGCAAAATGTAGTGAAATTATAATAGTGAATCCAATTCAGATTGACATGCAACAATTAGGAGAATTATTTTTATGTACGCTGCACCTAATTCTCATCGCTTCCTTAAATCACATTATAACTGACCATTTCAGCCACCTGCTGCCATTCACTGCCTCCCTCTTCCAATCAGATCTGCTTACCTTTACAGAGAATATGTTTGCTGCATGGCCTGTGTGCATAGTAGTAAGCTTCTTGTGTCTGAATGGATCCCAGACGATGGCATGTTGATCATCTGAACCCGAGGCCAGGAGACTGAAATAAGAAAAAAATCACCAATACAAGTTATACGCGTACATAAAACAGATAGTAAAATCAGGTCTGACACTATAATTGTTCATATGGTAAAAGTTTAGGTTTTGAAGACTTACTCTCCGCTTTCATTCCACTCCAAACAGTTCACACAGCCAGTGTGGCCCTGTCGAAACACACAGTATAAACTGTCAGAAGAGAATATAATGTGCAAGTATTGCACACAGGCATATACACACTTAGTCACTGACCTGAAGCTCAGCCTCCAGTCCAAGTCTCTTGATGAAGGGGTCAGTCACATGGTAGGACTTTTGGAAGCCTGATGCCCTCTTGTCCTACAGACATGAATCAAAGCCTTCATCATCTCGTCACCAGTTCTTGTGGTTTTCAAGCAGTTTATATCTTCCACATTTTGTATTTTTTGTGTTACTTTCTCATTTACTTGTATAATCTCTGAATGAGAGCCCAGCAACTATGCCAGATCATTTCTATGTGTGAGAAGCTCTTTGTGTCCAGCTCAGCTCAGAGGATGTTGTAGCATTGCTTTACTCACCCTGATCTGCCTGTGCAGGATATCTCGGGTGATGTTGACGGTAGTCATGGCCTCACCACAAAACATAAATTAGGATCTGGGCAGAATGATCCAGGGGTCAGGTCGCAGAAGACATTTACTCTGTATGTCTTGAGAATCAGCTGTGAAGCAGTTAAAGACATGAAGTCAAGAATAGATAATACAGACTCGTCATAAGGCAATGACTTTACGATGATTTAATATCAGCTACAGATCAAAGTGATCAGCTGGCATTTGAACGAATTATTCATTAAAATGTGTTTAAAATCAACCAAGATACATGCATGTTAGCTGACGTGAAGACTGTACTCAGCCCAGAGCAAAAGACAGTGAAGCTCTCGTCAACCAACACAAACAAGACGAGTTTATTAGCTAACCAGCAGCTAATGCTAGCTAATGCATCGCTGACAGTTTTTAAATCAAATTTCCCGCAAGACAGTATCAACTATTTAAACGCTAAAGAGCTGTTAGTCTGCTGGAATCGTTAGCCAGCTATACATCAGGCCTTTAAGAGAGCTGTCGTTAATCAAGTACTGGCGTTAGCGTATTTGCGTTACCTTGCTAGCTAAACAACACGTCCACTTTATGTAAACGTCAACATTTGCAACAATTGAATCACAATGTACGACTACGAATGAAGTCTCACCGCGTCCCTTGAGCTTAAACGGCTCCTGTCAAGAAATGTCCATTTAACAAACGTGATAAATCGCACTCTGTGTGAGTTTGTTGACAGGATTCTCGCTAATACCTTCTCTGACTTGAACGCAACCCTCCTCCCACTGTGCGCTGTGAACGCACCACGCAACTCTCTTCCTCTAAAACAGAACTACACTTCCGGTCTTATTTTATTCAGAATAAAATTATATTTACAAATGTACAGCTAAAATATCAAAAAGCTTACAGTCTTTTACTTTAGTTGAATGTTTGAGCTTCACTGTGCAGCATGATGTATGTGCAGAGTTTGCAGAGGTGGAAAGTAAGTATATTTAAGTACTGCACTTGTACAATTGTGAGGTACTTATAGTTTACTTTGGTATTTCTATTTGATGCTACTTTATACTTCCACTGCACTACGTTTCAGAGGGAAATATTGTACTTTCTACTACACTACATTTATTTGACAGCTTTAGTTACGTTTCAGAAAAAAGATTTGACACAATCGATAATACAAGAAGCTTTTAAAATACAACACATTGTTTAAGATGAAGCCAGTGGTTTCCAACTTTTTTGGGTTTTGACGTTTTACAAAAAGCAGTGTGTGGTCAGATCACATTTCAGATGTCTATGAGTTGGTAACAGCTCCACCAAATAACGATTTTCCCCTCTAAACATCTTATTTCAATAAATGCTCAAATTATCCAATATTTCAGCAAAAAAACAAAGATTAGAGAAAAATTTCCACCTTGTGACCTGAGAGATCTGCTGGGGTGTTATACTGGTACCACATCTGATATGTTCTGTGGATCCAGACCATTAATTTGTAAACTAAGAGCAGGATTTTGAACTGTATTCTAAAAATAACAGCCAGTGAAGGTTTTAGAGGACTGTGGAGGAGTTGTGTGGTCGGATTTTTTGTTGTTGTCAATAGATGTTCTGGATGCTCTGGATAGTAGATAGTTTTATTGTAAAGTCAATAGAAAAGTAAGAGTCAGTTGTATGTATTGGTGACAGAGAACGTGATGGAAGAAATGCTTGCAATGCAGCAAGCAGCCAGGCCAACAGGAGATGTAGATCAAATGCCCGACCACACTTCAGGGGCAGCTTAAGGACATAAAGATGAATTGAATGGGCCGAGCTAGAGTAAAACACAAGACCATAGTATCTGTGTTTACTTGTACAGATAGGGAATTGTATTGAATTGGTAGATAAGATCATAAGAATGTGCAGAAGTCATCTAATGAGGCAGTCAGGTGACATTTATTAACAACCGTGGAGGTAAAGAGCATTGAACACACATCTTTAGCAATGTACTGCACACTGGTTGTTGGGGGCAAAATTGGAGGATGACATGCATATTATTTTATTATTACTACTTTGCATTACTTTGAAAATAATGTTTTTGTGTATCTCAGAATAAGATCATGACAATTTTGAACAAAGAACACCAAAAAACAACAAATGGGGGGAAAAATGACATAAATTCTTTTAAACTGTTTGTAGCGACTACTTTTCCAAAAAGGCCGCTGAGAGACTTAGTAGGCTCTTATCTGTGACACGTCCACAAAATGATACTAAAGTCCAGATGATGTTTTTACTGCAGTTTATTTGAATCAAAAATCAAAAAGGTACTGACAAGCAGCTGTTCCACAAACCTAAAAATCCTGATGTGATCCGACTGTAAGAATAAAGTGATGAAAACCGATGGTGATGATGATGACAATGGTGACGGTCAACAGAAAATATCGGAACTCTACTAATTCCCTTTGTCCAAATCTCCCGCCACCAACCAAGTGAACAGGTAAAATAAGGGGAAACCACACCCATGTGTCAATCACTGCATGTGACGCAATACGTGCAACTGAAGCAAATATAAACAAAAACAAAACATATTTTGGCTCCTACAATACCGGCCCCTAATTATTATGTCTCAAACAATAATAATTACACAATTATAAAGGATAATCACACACAAGCATATTCCAACATTACGGAGAGTCTATTTTGTAGATCTTTCTTCATAACGATGCCAGAAGTTAGTGAGCACACAGTCTTGGAAAAGAGTGATCTAATTGGAGAGGACGCTGGTGCTGCTCTGTTCGCCGCTTCTCCACCCGCGATTTTCTTAAATGTATTAGTCTTTTAAACTCTTCTACTAGTTCTCCTTGTGTCTACTTTCCTCCTACTTTCAACCCCTTCTGTTCGACACCTTTCTGGACCTTGGATCTGACTACAATCTCCCCCTCTACCCGTGAAGTAGGCATCCTACCTGCTTGGATCTCCTGCTGTCAACATTGCCCTCCGGGAAACAAAAACTCTGCGGGCCTAACCACCTCCGTCCCCGTCGGGTTGCCGACCTCCGTCACTCCGGTTGCATTTGCTTCTGTCGTCCTGTCATGGTTTGGATTGTCCTCGCTTCCCTCTCTGTTCTCCATCTGAGTTGGCTGACGTTACTAGCCAGCGAGCTCGCGGCTAGCTGCCGACTAGTGCTGGCATCGCACGTCTAGCTGTTAACGCTACTAGCAGTGTCAGCAGGACCAACGACAGCATGGTGCTAAAATACCGGCATCCCATCTCCGAACTTCTCCAACTACACTCTTCACCAACCACTCCTCCCGGGCACGTTGCATCCAACAGCATCAATGAACTTGGACTTCCCTGTCGGCCACGATATGTCCATAGAGGCAGCCGGAGAAAGTTTGTTTACTCCGGCTCAGGGAATTCAATTCCTTCTCTGTGGGCCAATCGGCACCCTCCAAAGAGTCGTGTCTTTGGAGGGTGCCGATTGGCCCACAGAGAAGGACCACCATAACAATCACAACGTGCGCACTGTTTACCTCACTCCTCTACCCAGAGCTCCTCAACCCATCACCAATAGAAACCCATCTCATCTGAAATTTGCTCTTCTCAACACCCGTTCACTTAATAAAAAAGGACTTCTCCTCAGTGAATTTATTTCTGACTCAGCACTGGATTTTCTCTGTCTCACCGAAACCTAGCAAAAACCCATGGACTATTTTTCACTTAATCAAGCCACACCCCCTGGATACTCCTACATTGACAAACCTCGTCTGGATGGTCGAACTGGAGGTGGAATTGCCATCATTCATCGCCATGACATCAAAACCAGTGCAACATCCATCCCAACCCCTTCATCATTCGAATCCCTTTCTTTTAAACTATCTGGTCCCAAGCCCCTGGTCATTGCAGTCATTTACCGTCCCCCCAAGCCCGACCCTGCCTTTCCCTCTGATTTATCTGCATTCCTTACCCAGCTCTGTGCTATATCTCCATCTGTTCTCCTCCTGGGCGACTTCAACACTCATGTTGACTCCTCTGACTGCAAACCAGCAACCGAACTTCTGGAAATCCTCTCATTCTTCAACATCACCCAGCACGTTGATTTTCCAACCCATCACAAAGGCCACACCCTGGATCTGGTCTGTTCCACTGGAGTCACCATCAGTCACCTGGCCAGTAACAACCTTCACATCTCCGATCATCTGGCCATCACTTTCCAAACTCACACTCCCTCCCCCCACGAGAAGCAAAAACGCACCATCACCTTCCGCAACCTTAAGTCCATCAACCCATCCTCTCTCTCCACATGTCTTTCTGAGTCCATCTCAAAACTCACCATCACCCACAACAACTCCCCCGACAACCTGGTCAACTGCTACAACTCATCACTTTCATCCTGCCTTGACCAGCTTGCACCCGTTCAGTCTAAACTGGTCTCATTCACCCACTCTGCCCCATGGTACACTGATGAACTCCACCATCTCAAATCCAAACGACGCCAACTGGAACGGCTTGCCTCAAAAACGGGTCTTACTGTTCACCAGGAAATGTATAAACAACATCTACAGCTCTACAAAGACACCCTGAACTCTACCCGCTCCTCCTACTACTCTGAAATCATCCAGTCTGGCAGCAGCAATCCAAGGACCCTCTTCACCACCATTAACACACTCCTCAAACCAATGGACACCATCTCACACTCCTTCTCAGTTGAGAAATGCAATAACTTCCTATCCTTCTTCAGTGACAAAATCAGCACAATCCACAGCCAGTTGACCACCTACCCCGCTCCATGTCCCGAACCTGGGCCCCCCCTAACCACTGGTAAATCCTTCTCCACCTTTGCTACCATCACCTCCTCTGATCTCTCCTCCACAGTCTCAACCATGAAACCATCAACCTGCAACCTTGACCCGCTTCCCACCGCACTTCTAAAGGCCTGTCTCCCTGCTCTCACCACCCTCATCACAACCACTGTAAACTCTCTCTTTCCTCTGGCCATGTCCCCTCCTCCCTAAAGCTTGCATCAGTCACCCCCGTACTAAAGAAACCCGGCCTTGATCCTGATTCCCCTAACAACTATCGCCCCATTTCCAATCTGCCTTTTCTATCAAAAATCCTCGAACGTGTTGTTGCCAAACAACTCATCACCTACCTAGACTCAAACGACCTCTTCGAACTCTTCCAATCTGGTTTCCGCTCTAAACACAGTACAGAAACTGCCCTCCTCAAAGTGACAAATGACCTTCTGCTATCCTCTGACACTGGCTCCCTCAACATCCTCATCCTCCTTGACCTCAGTGCTGCCTTTGACACGATCCACCACTCCATTCTCATCTCCCGTCTTCAATCCACCCTCGGCATCACTGGCACCGTCCTCTCCTGGCTCAGATCCTATCTCTCCGACAGACACCAATTCATTGCCATCAACAACTGCCAATCAGCCACGGTGTCCCCCAGGGCTCTGTGCTTGGTCCACTCCTCTTCATTCTATACATGCTTCCACTTGGTCAGATCCTCCGTCACCATGGTCTCCAGTTCCACTGCTACGCCGATGACACACAGCTTTACCTCCCCTCCAAAACCATCACTGCCTCCACCCTCTCAACCCTCTCCAACTGTCTGACTGCCATTAAGACCTGGATGCAAAATAACTTCCTCAAACTCAACTCCAACAAATCCGAAGTCCTCATCATTGGTCCTGACTCCCTCACCCACTCCACTCAGAACTTCTCCCTCAACATTGACGGCTCCACCATCACCCCCTCCACCAAAATCCGTAACCTTGGAGTTATCCTGGATCCCACTCTCTCCTTCCTCCCCCATGTCAACCATATCACCACCAAACCGCCTTTTTCCACCTCCGAAACATCGCCCGCCTCCGCCCCAACCTGTCTACTACCGCTGCTGAGACACTCATTCATGCTTTCATTACATCAAGGCTCGATTACTGCAACAGTCTTCTCTACGGCACCACCACCAAAGTCCTCAATAAACTCCAATACGTCCAGAACTCTGCTGCACGCCTCCTCACCGGTACCTGCTCCAGAGAACACATCACACCTGTCCTCCGTGAACTTCACTGGCTTCCAATCAAACACAGAATCAACTTTAAAATCCTCCTCACCACCTACAAGGCCCTCAACAACTTAGCACCCCCCTACCTTGCTGACCTCCTTCATCACCACGCCCCCTCCCGATCCCTCAGGTCCGTCTCTGCCAACCTGCTACAAGTCCCCCGGACTAAGTGCCGGACCTGGGGTGATCGGGCCTTCTCTGTTGCTGCCCCCACCCTATGGAATTCACTCCCCCCTCACATCAAAATCTCCCCAACCCTCTCCTCTTTCAAATCTGCACTAAAAACACACCTTTTCTTACTAGCCTTCAACTCCTAGCTCCCACTGGACTCGTCATGTTTTTAACCTTTGTTTTTGTCTTCTTTTGTTTGTTTGTTTTTTAACCTTTTATAACTTATAAACATTTGTTTCATAGCTTTAAATAGGGAAATAGGGAAATTGTAAAGCGTCTTTGAGCACCGCATAAAGCGCTATATAAGTTTGATTTATTATTATTATTATTATTACCATCACTCTAAATCTGAAGTAAAGTCTGCAGTCTGTGTACTGTAGTGTGTGCAAGGGGCAAGGGGCAAAGTCCAAAAAACAACTAAATAAAGTCAGTTTGGGCATGCCAAAGTTCCTCTGCCTCCAGTAGAAGGCAGACTTTGGTGATTGGCCTGTTCAGAAAGCCGGTCTTGGTCTTTATCCGAACATGACGAACAAGTCCTTGTTTGTCCAGTATGGTTTCTTCAATCTTTCCAGTTATCCAGGAGTTCCGAGGTGCTGAATCATCCACAATGATCACAATGTCTCCTGGTGTAAAGTTGCGTCTGATATTAGACCACTTCTGTCGTTCCTGCAGTTGTGGAAGATATTCTTTAATCCATCTTCTCCAAAACAGATCTGACATATATTGAATTTGTCTCCACCTGCGGCGAGCGTATATGTCTTCCTTCTCAAACTGTCCAGGTGGAAGTGAAGGCATACTTTTAAGAAGCAGAAGGTGGTTTGGGGTAAGTGCTTCAAGGTCATTTGGGTCTGTGGAAGCCTTGGTGATAGGACGACTATTTAGGATTGCCTCAGTTTCACATAAAACTGTGTGAAGACCCTCCTCATCAAGACTTTGCACATTTAAGGTGGAGTTAAGAACCTTTCGCACTGATTTAATTAGTCTTTCCCATACACCTCCATGGTGTGAGCCAGGAGGGGGATTG
This sequence comes from Scomber scombrus, assembly GCF_963691925.1. Classification (NCBI taxonomy): domain Eukaryota; kingdom Metazoa; phylum Chordata; class Actinopteri; order Scombriformes; family Scombridae; genus Scomber; species Scomber scombrus. The sequence continues at coordinate 13,747,597 of NC_084976.1, read as the reverse complement.
TAAATCCAGTTGATTCCCTTTTGAAGCAGTATATTATGAATCTGACTTTGATTCCAGCTTTCAATTGCTTCCTTCAATTCACGCTGAGCTCCCACAAAATTGGTGCCATTGTCAGATCGTATTTCTTTTACTTGACCACGTCTGGCTGTAAAGCGCCGGAGGGCATTAATGAAAGAGTCTGTGTCAAGCGATGATGCCACTTCGATGTGAACAGCTCTTACAGCCAAGCATGTAAAAATGACACCATAGCGCTTCACAATACTCCTTCCACGCTTCACTCCGAAGGGTCCAAAATAATCCACTCCAACATATGTAAAAGGAGGTTCATCAGGAGAGACTCTATCCAGGGGCAAGTCTGCCATCTGCTGTTGTCCAGGTGTAGCATTCATGCGCCGACAAACAACACATTTTGAAAGAATTTTTCTGATCAACACAGTGGCGCCAGGAATCCAGTATTTTTGGCGTAGTCTGGATAACATATGGTTGCGACCACCATGACCCACCTCTTCATGAACATGACGAAGTATTAGATCAGAAATGTGGAAATCTTTAGCCAGTATGACAGGGTGTTTCATCTCTTCTGGCATTGATGCTCTGCTAAGTCGTCCTCCAACTCTCAACGCATCATTCTCCAGGATGGGGTTGAGTTTATGAATGTTGCTAGTCCGTTTAACATTCATTCCTTTCCTTAGACTTGAGATTTCATCTGTATATCTCCTTTTCTGACAAAAGCAGATTATCTCCATTTCAGCAGCAGCCAGTTCTTCTAATGTGAGATGAGGGTTTTCCTGGGTTTTGAGATTTCTAGTCTCCTTTTTTTGCAGGTTTTTCTGAGGGATGTTACTTGGTTGAGCAAGAACACCACTTTCATGTTTCCTCTTTCTGCTAAGATCCAGAAGCAGTCTCTTCACTCTGAGCATCCATGCTACTGCCCTTTTCAAACAAGTCCAGGATGAGAAGTAATGGATGAAGTGTGTTACTGGATCCACCCTTTCAGACATTATCTGAGCAGCATTTACAGTTATGCTCCTGATTTCACTGTCTTTTAATGAGATTTCTTCCAATCCATCAGGATTTTGAGGCCATTCTTCCTGAGGCAGAAGAAGAAACTGAGGCCCAGACAGCCATGTTTGTTTTTTAAGAAAAGATTTGACTTTCAAACCCCGGGAAGCCATGTCTGCTGGATTGCTAGCTGTGTTCACATATCTCCACTGTAGTACGTGTGAGACTTTGTGAATTTCAGCAACTCTGTTGGCCACAAACGTGCGGAATCTTGTTGTCTTGTTGTTGATGTATTTGAGCACAGAGGTGCTATCAGTCCAAAATATGGAATCTGCTAATTCCATCTGCAGCTCTTTTCTCCACATTGTGTCCATTCTGCTGGCCATAGTAGCAGCAGTCAACTCCATTCGAGGGATAGTGGCTGGCTTTAATGGAGCCACTCTTGCTTTCCCCATCACAAATCCACAATGGGCCTGGCCATGGTTGTTATGCAGTAATAGGTAACTGACAGTTCCATAACCATCCTCACATGCGTCAGCAAAATGATGCAGCTGGGCAGATGTCACTGTTCCAAAGTCTGAGGGTTTGAAGCATCTGTCAACCTTGAACTCTTCCAGGTTATGAAGATCTTGAATCCAACACATCCATTCCTGTATGATCGAGTCAGATACTGTAGTATCCCAACCAATCTTTTTTCTGCACAAATCTTGCAGGATTTTCTTGGCAGTCAGGACTACTGGTGCCAATATTCCAAGGGGATCATATATGGAGCTCACTGTTGAAAGAATCCCCCTTCTTGTGAGAGGTCTGTCTCTCAAGATTATTTTGAACTTGAAAACATCAGACTGTACACACCATTGTACACCCAACACCCTCTCCACAGGGAGATTGTCACAGTCCAAATCCAGATTCTTCATTTCCTTTACTCTCTCTGTTTCAGGTATGGCAGACAACACACGACGGCTGTTACTTATCCACTTGTTAAGCAGAAAGCCTCCCTTGAAACAAAGTGCTCGTAGCTCATGATAAAGATCTATTGCATCCTCTTCTGAAACTACTGCAGAGAGGCAATCATCCACGTAAAAGTCGTTCATAATGGTGTTCACAGCTTGAGGGCTGAATTCCTTCCTATTATCCTCAGCACATCTCCTAAGGGCAAAGTTAGCACAACTTGGAGATGAAGTTGCTCCAAAAAGATGCACCGTCATTCTGTATTCCACCATGTTCTGACTGTACTCTCCATCAGGCCACCAGAGAAACCGCAACAAGTCACGGTCTTCTTTTGAATTTTCTTTGTCATCACTGAGACACTCAGGGAAGTCATTCCTGAACTGTTGCTCCCATAGCTCATCAAGTTTTACAACTGATATCTTGTTGACATTTATTGTTGACTGTTCCTGAGGATCATCATTTTTTCCTCCTAATGGTCCATTAACTGTCCACCCAAGCATGGTTTTGACAGCATAGGGTCCATCTCCCACACTCCGGATAACATCCAGTGGTTCCAGAGCCTTAGGTACATCTGAGCCAATCAGCAACTCTATCCCAGAGTCAATGTCAGGTAAATGAACATTCTTCAGATGGGGCCACTGTTTGATATCCTTTTGATGTGGGATGTTTCCTTTGTGCACAGGCATAGTCTTCTGAGTGTATATGCCTGGAAGATCACAAAAATTGCTGCTCTCCAGTCCAGCAACTTCTAGGCCTGAAACAATGCTTGTTTCAACTACCTTCTTTTGACCCATGGTTCTTAATAGAATACTTGACCTTCTTCCCTGGAGATTAAGCTTAGTCATTAGGCCCACTGTACAAAACGATGCAGTGCTACCTGGGTCAAGAAAGGCATAAGTATACACTGTTGCATTCCCCTTTTTGGCCTTCACTTGCACAGGCACGATTGAAAGTTTAAAGTTATCTTCACCGGCCCAGTAAGACCACTGGTTTGCACAGAAGCTACAGCACTCCTTTTAGCTGTATCCTTTATTTCTGCTTGCTGTTTGTCCATTTCCCTTTTTCTTTGGTGGATATGCAACATCATGGGATGCTTTAAACCACATATGTTGCAGCTGAGTCGCTTTCTGCAGTCTTTGCTTTACAACAAGAGCAGCTACTTCAGCCTCAGCTTTAATGCGTGCAGATGAAGTGCTTGACACTCTTGAGCTTAATCTAGAACAACTTTGTTTGCTCTTCCTGCAGCTTGCAACATTTGACACACTGTCACCTGGTTGTATTTCTTCCTGTATGTCAGATGTTGTCATAATGTTTGACTGGGAGGAGGGAATGTCATGTTGAGTCTCAGTTTGGGGAATTTTCTCCTTTGATTCAACAATTGCTTTCTCAGGTGAGATGGGAGAAATGCCTGTATCTTTAGCAGTTGGTGAATCTGCAGTCACATGACCTGCTTTCAGAGAGTGTCTTTCAGTCTCAAAAAGCCATTGTTTCACATCTTCCATGAAATCTGTGTTGCATTTTGTTATGCGTGTAAACCAGTCACTCTGGGTTTCCTGTTCCTCTTTGGGAAGCAAAACAATAACTGATTTGTGTGTTGCTTTTGCATTTTCATACAGTTGAATCAGTTTCTCCAAGTTGAATTGCACATCCTTTGCATTTTCATCCTTTTTCATGAGTTCTTTTATTTCATGTGTGAGCCCTTTAAGTTTTTTCACAGTTGATTGACGTTCCTTTTGAAGAGTTCCAATTTTGCAAGCCCATGCCTTGGCTGTAAGTGTAACCCACTTGTAGGAAACACATTCAATGACTAGGTTCGGAAAGAGCTCATTTGTCATAGACCTATATAACCAGAATGAACAACACCAAACACCCAGAATTTGCAAAGGTAAACTCTTTAGTGAGTATAATCAAGTAAAGGTTTACAACATTTACATAAACAGTAATATGAAAAATAATAAAGAAAATAAAATGGCGCCTTTCAAATATTAAAGTCTTATTCCCCTTTTAGTTAAGTACCGGTACTGTTTTGTGTTTCAAGATGTTTCTCTGATCAATCCATGTGTGTTGTCCCTTTATGTATCACTGTTGTGTGACAGTCACCAACTGTAGTTAGTAAAACTTCTCTAGGATCTGCGGGAGGCTCGCCATCTATGGATCATCGATTCACTCCATCCAAGCTCTGGATCCCCTTCATATGCAGGGACTTCTATGAAGACCAGGGGTCTCCAAAAAACCTGACCGATGCACTTTCTTCCAATGCTGAGTGTCGTCGGCTCTCAGCTCTCAAGAAGGGAAAAGCGGTTCGTCTGCGTTACCGCTGAATCACAGTGTTAAACGCTTTTGCTCAGTAGACAGCTGTCTGTTCACTGCTGCGGCTAAAGTCACAAGGAAGTGGAAACATGCTGCTTACTAACTTATTTTTTTACAAAATAGGTTGAACGTGCTCGCTAATTGGCTATTCAACGGTTAGCCGCATTTGTTTGGTTAAACCGTGAACCTGAGTGCCGCCTTCAAGTGCGGTTGAAAACCAGTGTTGCATTCATGTGCGACTAGGAAAAAACATGTTACATTCGAGTGCAATTCGGAAAAAACATTAAAGATGTTTTAACACATAAAACAGTAAATTAAACATTAATTTCCTTTTCAGGATAGCTCTACAGTTTAGTTAACTGGGTTTTACACCTGGGTTACATAAGCTTGACCGTCCTCTTCTCCTCCATTTCATCAATCACTTCATCAGACCCACTCATTGTGACATTTTCCAACGTGCACGCTCATCAGAGATACAGTAACACAGCAACACATAAACGCCACTCCAAGTAGATCTCATTCATTATCGCCCAACAGCGTAACCTTGTCCACAATGCGATCTTTAAACTCAGAGCACGGCAGCCACAGTGACAAAAACAGTCCAAACCAGCACAAAACCTCCGCCGATCTCGGCAAATCAAGCGCATGCAACACAAGCCAAAAACAACAGTCCCCAATGGACAAGCGGCAGCACATCCAAACTGTGTTCAAACTTTCAACAAACACACAGAAGGAATCAACAAACATACCCTTTCTGATGGCTGTGATGCGCCGCTGTCAGTAGGTGAGGTTTTTTCCGCCGCAGTCAACTGTGGACTCTTCTCTCCATGCCGGTGAGGCGAAAACAGCAGATCAGCTGATCATCCGTACGTCCATATAGAGTCCAAAACTCTGAGATCCAAGGTGTCCGTAGATGCGGATAAGTTTCTGTTGACTAAATGTAGCGACTACTTTTCCAAAAAGGCCGCTGAGAGACTTAGCAGGCTCTTATCTGTGACACGTCCACAAAATGATACTAAAGTCCAGATGATGTTTTTACTGCAGTTTATTTGAATCAAAAATCAAAAAGTTACTGACAAGCAGCTGTTCCACAAACATAAAACCCTGATGTGATCCGACTGTAAGAATAAAGTGATGAAAACCGATGGTGATGATGATGACAATGGTGACGGTCAACAGAAAATATCGGAACTCTACTAATTCCCTTTGTCCAAAATCTCCCGCCACCAACCAAGTGAACAGGTAAAATAAGGGGAAACCACACCCATGTGTCAATCACTGCATGTGACGCAATACGTGCAACTGAAGCAAATATAAACAAAAACAAAACATATTTTGGCTCCTACACTGTTATTTTTTATGTATATCTATGTTACCATTCAAAAATGAGTTGACTTTCTGTGGTGTGATGTGAATAGATTATTCTATTATGACATATCATTATTTATTTCTTATCTTTTCCATTTAGTATACCTCAAAAACAGTCCAGAGGCTCCTTGTTCTTCCTCTCCTGTGGGACAAATGGTGTTGTGTCAGTCACATACTGAACAAAAAGAAAATAAAACTCTAACATGACCATTATTTCTTTATTACAGCAACTATCTCAGCTCTTGAAACCCAAACAGCATAACTGAGGCAGACATGTTGGACAACTTGCATTATGATGATTCACAAGACCTTTTCTTTATTATAGAGAAATGTCAGGCACATTTTTGAGGCACCAAAAGTTATTCATTCATTATAATAACAAAAAGGAAAGACAGAATGGAAACAGTCAGCTACTGCAAAGAGTCCTGACATTACAGTAGCCTTTTGTCAGGTAAGGTTTTACACATCATTGTCGATGTCCCAACTTCCTACAACGAACTGATGTCAGCATTTGTGGTATTTTCACTTCTTTGCCATTCAAAGCTGTTGTGTTTTGTGTGAGCTGACAAAGCCACTAGGAGTGAAAAGCAGAACCTTTTAAATAACAAAATTTTAGTATAGCCACTGAAAAATACAACATGAAATTTCCTTAGTTACACTATGCTTTTTAATGCAACAAATAAAGATATCACATATTTTTTAGAATAAGAAATATATTTATTGGTCCCAGGGGAAATTTAAATGTCACAACAGCATGGTCCAGCATACACAAATAGAATAAAATGAAACAAAATAGTCAAATAGTCAAATAGTCAAATAGAAAAGGTTATTATGGTACATTGTGCCGTAATTATGGCATATAAAATGATGAACGTAGTGAGATAGTTAATATCCGCTGTTCAATGATAATATAGTCTACGATTGGTAAAACATTTTTTGTTTACATTATATTGTTTAATAAAGTTATTTTTGCTATAAATTGCTAAATAGTCTGTGGTATTATTAAACATAAACTGTTCAATAACTTTAAATCCTTATTTTCTAGGTTATTCTAGGCATCTCAATGCATCTTGGTTAGGTTGGCTCGTTTTGTGTTGCTGTGACGGTCTCTGGTCATATGACATAATGAACCCAACCTCTTTTTTTTTGCCGCAGCAGCATCTGCAATAATATTTTATGAAGAGTCTTACGAATACTGCGATCCTAGCTAAGCGCTTTAGTCTTCGCGTTTAACTACTGCATAGGAGTATAACATCAGAAAGGATGTCCTCAAACAGAACCGCCCCTCCTAAACGGGCGGCGCTATGTGGTTAAACAAGCGCCTCCCGTGCCTCTGTCGGCTGAGTGAGTGCAGTCAGAGGAGCAGCGAGCAGCGGACGGTTGGCAGCCTGAAACCGAGATTTATTACTGTGTTTCGTGTTAATGCGAAGGAAAAGGTAAGCTTTGTTTGGTATTAACAGCATGCGTAGCTACAATAATGTTAGCAGGAAAGGTGACAGATGTTTCCTTTAGAGCTTTTAATGGTAACTTAACGCGAGTAGGTTAGCTAAGCAGAGTTAGCTGTTAGCTGGCTTGTTAAACGGAAACGGATTTGTCCTGGATTAGCTAAAAAGGTTAACGATGTTGGTGTAAAAATGAACATTACTGCGAGGAGATAGAAGAAAAATTACTGCTTTTAGAGTAACACAGACCTTGAATAGCTACCATTGTCGCATTTTGGTGTTAGCTAACGTCAGTCTTATAACATTTAACATATTCAATTTAACGATTAGTCACGGTTAGCTGATAGTTAGCTGCGTTAGCGAGTCATTTCCTTTATGAATTAACGATCTAGACAAGAGGATTAGCTTCGTTGGTAAGAACCAAGCTGCTGGCGGCGTCTTTTCCCACAAGAAAATCGTTATATCTGCTCGTTATAAATGATGTAGAGTGTCCTGAAGCCTCTCAGGGGTAGAAATGTTTGTGTAACGGGATTATGTAACGGGACGACATGTGCTCATGTTGTTATTTTTGTTGGTACCAAGAAAAGTATGCCGAGGTTGTTCCTGGCATGTTGAGGGGCAAATGAGTGTGATAGGTGAGCAAATCAGTCAATAACGAACAGCTGTTAAAGCCCAGCGCCTAGATCTTTCAGTTCATAATAGTCAGTGTGCAGGAGAGGAAAGAAAGCATAATGTCTGTGATTCACCGTGAAAGTCAAACACACACTTTGAATAGTCTCCCAGCCAACTAAAATATTAATAACCAGTTTTTCAGATATTCACTTATTTGCTGAAGTGACTTGAGAGGCAAATTAAACTAACCTTCAGTGAGGTATTTCAAGAATTTGGGCAGTGATCATTTTGTCAAATTGGTGTAATTTAAAACACACAAACAATAAAACCTTAAAATGTGTTATTAGTGTTACTGTACTGTGTACTATATGGTTTTTCTCTTTCTCTCACCTCATCTCTATCAGGTGACATTGTCTTGTATGGAATGAAAACCTCACAGAGATATATTGACTCCAAACCAGCGGGTGAGTTGACACACTGTCGTCAAAATGTGTTCATTTCTGTGTAAGTCCAGCGTGTGTTAATATACCCCTCTGTTGCCATTGTCCTGCTTCACAAATATACATTAGCTCGGTTTGCGGACATGGAGTGGCAGACACCAGCTGTGTCAGAGAAGTTCCAAAGTCGCTTTGGCCGCCGGCCTGGAACATCGGACAGCGGGGACACTGGACTTGGCACCTCGGCATCTGACAGCACAGAAGGTGACTCTTGGTTGTTCTTCCTGCCTGCAGTGTGTGTTATGCAACTGTATTTGAAGGCTGTCTGTCAGTGAGGGAGCTCCAGTTTGCAACCAGCCTGAGTTACGAGCTTGAATGGTGGCTGCTTTCTTAAAAATGTATAACAGTCTGCTGCATACATGCAATTTACAAGACGTCCACTACAATTATGTGCTTTTAAATCAGTTTTTAAGCCAACTTGAGAGTTAAGAACCCTAACCCTATAATATATAATGGGGGTGAGAAGCTTTGCATGGCCCTCAGACTCAACCCCATTTTCTGTGCTTAGGCAGGAAAGATGTTTTCTTCATGTTCATGTTGTTTCTTAGGCTATTTATAGAGTGAGAAAAATGTTCATGATCCACTGTGGGTGCTCCAGAGATTTGCAGAGGTGGATTAAAGTACCAGTCAAAAATGCCCCAAGGCTCTGCTGTGCCGCTCTTGTGTTTAGACTAATTGGGAGGATTGGATGTTTGGATACCAGGACTGGACAGCTAAATGGAAACTGGACTCTTGCCTGTGGTGTGAAATATCACATTTGAAGAGTTTTGAGCTGCTTGTTTATGTTCTGTGCTCAAAATAACAGAAACACAATATTAGAAAGGTTCAGTATTCAGAGGGATGAAGTCTTGTGTTTCAAGACATATTACCAAAAATAGTTGTCTGCAGAATTATCAAAAGTGAATCAAGACTGTCGGGTTTGTGCCACATGGAGGTGGTATTTATGTCAGGGCTGCCATTTGGAAACAATTCACGACTGAGGACAACACAGAAAGACGTAAAACGGGTATAAGAACAAAAACCACTGACTGTTAGCAGTTAGGAAAACTTGTCCTCATGATGCCTTCGTCTCATATGGTCTTTTGGCAGCTGTTAAACATGGTCGTGGATCTGGACTCGGATTGGAAAGAATCTGATGGGTGTCAGTAGTTTCCATAACCATCAGGGTCAGCTGGAATATGAGCCATTGTGAAGGACCATGTTCATATACGTTTACGTGTGTTTTGGTGCTTTTCTGATCGGTACGGGGAGAAAGTGTTGAGGCTCATTTATGGTTGTGGCTTCATGTTTTTGACAAAACTGTCGAAGGCTTGACACATGCCTTTCATGTTGCACACCTGGAGTTTCAATATGCCGTGGACACTGTCATATTTTGACTATGACAGCGTAGTGTTACCACATCGCCATGGAGATTGTATTATCTTCCTGATATTTGACTGTGTCACCTCAGATAACTTGTGGAGCTGCGTCCTAACATCATGCAAGTGTTTGACCGTCACTACGAATGCTCTGTCTACACTGAATCCATTAAATATGCACTTTTTACGTCATGTCGGACTGTAAACGTAACCACTCAAGTAAACGATGGTAGAGTACTCATCCTACGTTTCAAAACAGAAAACACACTTTTTACATTGTGATATTTAAATGTTTCTTTATTGGAAATGACAACATACCAACAGCCGATCTCTCTCCAGTTGGCTGCTGCCTCGTTTATGTTTTTATTTTTTTGTAATAAAATGAGGAGCGATCGTCGTGAATTAATCAGCTGTTTCCTGTCTATGACGCACGTGAAACGTGAGTGACAGAAGGTTAATAGAAACACAACGTTCTATGAAAGTTGAGCTCAACACACTGTGCGCTGCAGCGCTGCAACAGTTCGGACAAGACTAGAGAACAACCCAATGAAACTGATTTAGTCGCACTCAGTTAGGACACGGCGTGACATTCTTGTTTAATTAGTCTCGGTCAGGATGATCTAATGTAACTAAACAAGCTGACTGGAGGACTGTATCTGGTTATCATGGAGACTACTTAAACCTTTTGTCAAAGCTTAAATTAAAAACATTGCGTGACTGTTTAATTTCTGTGCGACCTTCCATAAATCAGTCTTGAGTAGATGTGTATCTTTTACATCTTCCACACAACCGAATGTGCTCCCTGTCCAGGAGTCCGGTGTCATCTTTCAGTCCTGAACACATCGATCCAGCTCCGGGTCCCAGGAGTCCTGAAGCTGTATTCAAGCAAAAATTAATCCATTTCCTCACTGGTTACCTCACATTCATTAATCTCTGGGTTTGCACAATTTTGTTGTGGTCTCTGGTTCGTTACTATTCCAGCTGTTGTCTCTTTGTGGGAATAAACGTCTCGGCTCCTCACTGACCTCCGTTGCCTTGTTACAAATGTTGAGTTTTGCTGCCGTTTCTGGCACAGCATTTCCTGGCACGTAAACTGGCAGCGATGCCTAGCAACATGACAATTAACCCCAAATTTAGTCACAATAATGACCTGTTGTAGCTACTACTGGGGAGCATACTGAGAATGTGAAGGCTTTAAAATAGCAAACCCCCTTTTTAAGAGGTAAAGTAAAAACAGGTAACTGTCATTATGATATATTTTGTAAATGCAGGAATGTGTGTTCTTCTCACAGCGTAGTTCAGACTTGTTTTAGCCAGTCCTGAATCAGTGCGCCTCAGGGCTCTTTTTATATTTGAGGTTTTATCTTCTTGAATACTTGATGTAGTTTTCTTTTGAATATTCTTGCATTTTTATCACTAATGATTATTATTCACTGTGATTTCATTAAGTTTCCAGTTTAACAAAGCTGTGGTTTAAACTGAGCAGGGAGATAAAACGCCATTCACTCTTTTGACTGTGGATGTACACGTGTGTGTGATGTGTGTTTCAGTGGGAGGAGGCAAGGTGCTTAAATAAGCGGCACCCACAGATCACCCTGTAACTTGAGAGGTGGGCTATAAATACCCCTAACCTTTCCTGTGTATGCCTGTTTGTATGCGTTTGCTCCGAGCTTGGTACATGCTGTTTTGGCTGATCGAGGACAATACGGCTTTTGGGCACGGGGCCTGCCTGCTGCGCTGCTTCAGAGGTGGATTCTGCACTGCCCAGAAATGCAGACGACGGACTGTTTAGATTTAAAGTGTCCTGCAGCTAGGTTCACCTCAGCTCGGCTTTAGAGAAAATGCCACAGCTAATAACATGTTTCCTGTGCTCTAGCCTGGTCTCCAGACTTCAACAGGTCTCTCAGGTTTGTAATGCTGTTGAAATCAGAGTTATGTAACTTGAAACTGTGTTGAGGCTTGTGGAGATGGCTGTGGGTTGGTTGCAGTGATCTTGCTGTTTTTCCTGCAGTGTGTTGTGACGATCTCTGAGGTTTCCAAGTGAAGAAATGTTTGTGCATGTTTTATAGAGTGGATTGGGTGTGATCTGAGGGTGTATGTTAACAAGGGAATAATTAAAGCATTTAGACCCTTTCGTCAGCACTTTGGTTACTGAAGTCTCCTCGGCGTGCAGCTACACACAGCAGCACAGCGGCTAGTTTTATTAAACACTATCCAACAAACACATTTTTTCTTAATCATGTAATTCAAATGATTTTAAGTCTGCACATTGGTTTAAGTCTATATTTAAGCCTATTCCCTTGGTTGAGTCAGTCAGAGCCAGTTAATTCTTTCCGTGGTGACACCTCATCAACAAAGTAGGCCACCCATAAACCCTGCTGCATCTACTTTACATCACCAACTGAAAATAGAGGAAATGGCCCGCAGTAGTGTTCCAGATCCTCTTGCACTGATTTAACGTGGTACGTCTGTGTATTAAACAGCGATAGAATAACAGTCGTAACGTAATAATTATTTCTTCTTTTGCCCTTTCAAGATTTCTGCAGTTCCAGCAGCAGCCCCTCTTTCCAGCCCATTCGCAGCCAGATTCCCATACCAACTGCACATGTCATGCCATCCACGGCCGGAGCCCCGGCCTCTAAGCCCCAGCCGTGTGTCCAAGAGGAGTCCCTGTCCTCAGTCGAGGGTCACCGGTCTTCCTCTAGCTCCAGAACTCCGAGCAGCTCCACCTCCAAGTCTTCCTCTCTCTCCAAATCAGCATCTTCGCCCAACTTGGATGCTCAGGCTGGCTTGGGAAGCGACCTTGTGGGGCCAAAGCCAGACTGCCTGAGCCGCTACCGAAGCCTTGTCAATGGGCTGGACCACTCACTTTTCCCTGCAGATCACACACGAGTGGACGAAGGCCACAGGTTTGACACTCCTGCTGTGGAACCCACGCTAAATCAGTCAGCCCTGTTGGGGGGGTTGTGCCCTGATGTTAGACTCCGATTACAGACGACAGGGATGTCTGAGGCCTACAGGGGAGGCATGGACCACAGCTATAAAGTTCTGCCTGAAGCGAGGCCAGGGGTATCTGGCACAGCAGAGCCCTCCAGTCAGAGGGGCAGTCAGCCCGGTGGGGCCGGATCTGCCGGGGTTTATGCGAGCCCCCTCAGCCTGCAGACACAGGCTCTGCTGAGGGAGCAGGCCGGCTCCAAAGGTTATGAGCCACTGCGGCAGGACAGATGTAGTGAACTTTCCAGCTGGCAGCAAAAGCAGCAACTGGAGAGTTTACGGCTGCAAGTGGAACAAATGCAGGTGAGTTTTCATTCAACAAGAAATCAGCGGCACAAAGCTGGGACTGCCGAGGGTTTCTAATATTGTATTCATAACAGTCACAGCTCTTTTTAGACTGCAGTAGAGTAGGCACTGATGTCACTATTTCAAGCAGTACCACAGCTGGGTGGCAAAACAAATGTCGTCATGGCTGCTATGAATAGGGTGCAGAAAATGAAATATTACTTAGATAAAGTAAAGGCCATCAGAGCAGACAAGTGGAGCAGCCGGTAGTCTTTGGACATTTAAGTAGGGCCAGAAATTAGGTTCCTGACACGTAGCTCAACATCGGCGAAATAATGTTACTCTTGACTAAGCAAAGCCTGAAGGCACACAGGCGTCTGTCCTATTTTATGGAAGGATTTGTCAAACCAAGCAGCAAAAAAATAACAAGAACCTCAAAGGATATTGTGGTGTCTGTAAGGTTTATAAAAGTAGATTTTATTGGATGTTTATTTCAGAAAATTGTGTGCTTTGTTAACACCGACAGCTTCTCGTGTCACCTGCTTCCCTTTTGCCGTCTGTAAGAAATCAAAATGGTAAAAATCTGTTGCATAACAGCTTTCAGCAGTTATTTTATGTTTTTCCCTGTTTGACTGAATGTTGGCAGATGCTGACCGTTGAGTGTTTTCCACTCGAGCGTGACTTTTGCCTCCTCTACTATGTTACTGACACATTAACTAACACTTTATCACTTAAACACTGTTCTTTGAAGCTATTTACATATTTGACATACTTCTATTGGGCGAAATACAACTAGGACCATTAACAGTTTTTACTGTATGAAGACATTATTTCTTTGTGATTTGAGTTCAACTTTCATTTATTCATTTATGGTGCTTAATTTATTTGTCAGGGCAGGAAAACACGACGACACCAGTGTGTGTGTGTGTGTGTGTGCGTGCGTGTGTGTGTGTGTGTGTGTGTGTGTGTGTGTGTGTGTGTGTGTGTGTGTGTGTGTGTGTGTGTGTGTGTGTGTGTGTGTGTGTGTGTGTGTGTGTGTGTGTGTGTGTGTGTGTGTGTGTGTGTGTGTGTGTGTGTGTGTGTGTGTGTGTGTGTGTGTGTGTGTTGGAAGAAATACTTTAAATCATCAGTGCGTGCATATTACATTATATACTAAAAAAAGATTAACTTTACATCATATTTGTCAAGTTTTGTGTCTCTTTTGTCATAACGATTTGAAATTGACTGTTATTATCGACAAAATGTATCCAAGTATGTCAGATGAAAGAGTATAAAAATAATTTAATTGGGATCATGTTAAGTAAGGCTATTTTTACAGTTTACACTTCTACTGTGTGTATTATATTATATAATATATCTATATTGTGCTAAGATAAGGAGGAAGTTATCTTTGTAGACAGTTGATGTATTTTCAAGGTCAAAACTATGCATGTGTAAATCTTCAGCACTTCATATTTTTGTTTCATGTTGCAGCTCTAATGGTTTCTGTCACATGTTTCTGTGTCTTTGTCTCAGTTAATGAGTGCAGGAGTGGGTCAGTATCCATCTTTATACTCAACGCCCATGCACACAGAGTCTGGCAAGTGGGACGCTCTGGTCAAAGCCAGCGAGAGTCTGCTGAAGGAGAAGGAGCTTATTATTGAGCGGCAAGTGTTTCTAATAGTTTTATTTCTCATGTTGGGAAGGGGTGGTGTAATAAAATCTGTATATAAATTTGTCTCATAACACTCGGGGCTCTGCAGGCTGTATTTCTCTCCACGTAGTTGACACTGTTGTTGTTCTGGTCATGCTGCAGACAAAAGCAACATATGAACCACTTGGAGCAGCGTCTGAGAGAAAGCGAGCTGCAAGTCCATGGAGCCCTCCTGAGCAGAGGGGCTTCTTATGGGGACATGTGTATGCTGCGGCTACAGGTCAGGAAAAAACATTGAAAAGTTGTTGTAATCTTCTCATCATCTGTGCAAACGATCTACCCTGAAGAACTTCACTGAAATCTCAGTTTCACATGGTGACATTACAGGAAGCTCAGAGGGAGAATGCCTTCCTGCGGGCGCAGTTTGCCGAGCGCACCGACTGTGTTGCCCTGGAGAAGGCGGAGGCAGAGCACAGGCTGGGGGCAGTTGAGGCTGAGACACGCCGACTGACTGACAGCCTGAAAGAGACCTGCGAGAGGCACGCAGAGGAGATGAAGAAACAGGAAGAGAGGGTACGTGATTGCCTAACATTTGGTGTTGCACTAAACAGTTTAAATGACAAACTGCACAAAGAACACAGGATCTGCTGGCACTATTGCGTTCACTTTGCTTCTATTTAAGTGGCATTTACATTTCTGTTCTTTGTTCATGTTAGTCATGAATATAAGGTGTTCAAAACCTGTAAAATGTGTAGATTATATTTTGCATGTTGGCTTTACTTATTTTCATTGAGAAAGTAGAAAAGAACTGAAGGTTTTACTCTGAAACCAACATGTGAGAGTGTTTGTGAACACGTTCTCACCTCAAGACTCTCACTCAGTCTTTTACAAATAAAGTGTAACACCTTCACCGGTTATATTTAGAGCATATTATCCCACTTACAATAATGTCCTACTTGTGCAGATCCGGAGTCGAGACAAGCACATCAGCAACCTGAAGAAGAAGTGTCAGAAGGAGGCAGAGCTGAAGAGAGAGAACCAGCAGCGGATTGAGACTCTGGAGCGCTATCTCGCTGACCTGCCCACCTTGGAGGACTACCAGGGCCAGAACAAGCAGGTCAGGATAGGTTTTTTTTTTTTACACTACATAGGCCAGTGAGTATAAATGATGAATCATGATCAGTGTTGAATATGGATGGGTTTTTTTCTTTACTGTTCTTTTTGCATCAGCTTCTGGAGGCTGAGCAGCAGGCGGCTCAGCTACAAGACAAAGTAAGAGAGTTGGAGGTCTGTCTAGAGGCGACACGCTCACAGATACGGGAAAAAGATGCACAGCTGGAGGAGCAGAAACGCAGAGAGAGAGACCTTCTGACCACCATTACTGAGTATGTACACACACAGGCTGTAGAAAACACATCTTCTCAGTTGGTATGGTAATTATCTTCACTCAGTGTACAAAGAGACAGTAATAACTCTGCATAATGTGTGTTCTGTGTTTGTTTTTTTTGTTTTTATATTTGTCCTCATTAGCATGCAGCAGCGGGTGCAGCAGGGCCTGGAGGATGGAGCCCGACTGCCTTCACTGGATATTGAAAAGCTCAGAGGAGAGAACTGTGCTTTGAAAGAGGAGCAGCAGAGACTCAAAAAGGTCTTTTGTTATTTCAAAAAATAAATAAAAAGCCCACTTAGAATGAATACATTTACTCCTGATATGTCGATATGGTGTGTATATGACTTCTAAAGTTTGATCTGACTGTTTAGAAGAAGTGTGTGTTCAGTTTTAAATTACAGGGAAGTGCTCATTTCTCTCGAAGTCACTAACTGTACATTGTGGTTAAAGTGTGCACCAGTAAACTGTTCATCAACGCTGAGCACACGTTTCATCTTTGCTTAGTCTTATTGGTTATTCTGGTTTGAGTGTAGCTTGTCTTTTAATGTCTTCTTTTGAAAGTTTACTTCACAGAGAGAAGAATGGGTGATGTAATTTGATATTAAAATAAAAGGAATTTGAGCTCATTAAACAGAACTAACCAGCAGGCATCAGTGTAGAAACTTTACTCTGTTGACTGACTGAAGGCAAAAAGGATATATTTGGAGCTGTTGGACTGTTTAGTTTAGCACATGCTGAGTGCAGTTTGATTAATACACTGCAAAAGATACAAAAATGATAGACTACACCTCGTTGTGCTGTTGTTTTATGCCAAAGCAGGAAGTGACTGTTTTAAAAGCTCTATTTTCTATTTTATTTTTAGGTAATTGAGAAGCAGCACCGGATGTTGGAACAACTGGGCTCCCAGATTCAGGTATTTAACTCTTTACAGTGAGTGTAAACAGCTGTGTGGTTCCTGTTGTGTTAGATCTGTGCAACATTAATTGTCTGTTTTTTCAGGCTTTGGAGGAGCAGATATCTCAGGAAGACAGCAGCTCTCAGGCTCTGAGAGAGGAGGTGTTGGCCAAAGAGCAGAACATGTCAGAGCTCCACACAGCAATGAAAGAGGTGAGATACAGACAAACCCCCAAAATGTATCCTGTTGCCCAGTTTGATGAGCAACAGCTGTGAGTATTTTATGTAGCCTGACTCTTCCATTGGATAACGTCAACGCTGACCACTGTTGCAGCTTTCGGCCCAGAACCAAGAGCTGATGGAGCAGAATCTCACCCTGCGGGAGCAGATGAGCAATCCGGAGCAGAGGAGCACTAACCAGGCTTCCTCTGCCCTGCAGCCAGCCGGAGCTCGTCTGACACAGAGGCTTCATCTGGAGATTGCTTCCTGCCTCAGTGACCTGCGCTCCCTGTGTAGCATTCTGACCCAGAGAGCCCAGGGACAGGACCCCAACCTGTCCCTGCTGCTGGGCCTCACATGTAAGCTAAAAACTCTCTTCAAAACTGTAATAAATGTCTACTAACCAGTGTGATAAATAGTGTCAGGAAATCATTAGTGCTGTTAAAAAGTTTGTGTGGGGAGAACATTCCAACATGAATCAGTGTTTGTTTTTCCAGCCCCTCTACCAGTGGCAGGACAGGATGAGGACTGGATGAGTCCAGAGGTGCTGCAGAAGAAGTTGGTTGAAGCACAGCAGCTCCGTCGAGATGTTGAGGGATTACGTAATGTGATACTGGACCGTTACGCGCAGGATATGGGAGAAAACTGCATCACCCAATAACCTGGAACCTGAGTGTGCCCCATTTTCACCTCAGAAGCTTCTAAAACGGGCTCGTCTGTGATGCCTAGTTGTTGAATGTCAGGAAGAGGACTGGATTTTTAATTTTCTTGAAATGAGGACAGAGGAAAGCCCAAATGGTTTAGCTTCCACTTCTCTCGACTGACTGACTGCACGCTGATTCTCAAGCTCAAACCTCCCTTCCTCCCCATGAGTTCATCTATTTCAGTCCAAGGGCTAACAGAAAGTAACTTACCTCTAATACTTGATCCTTGATTATTTTGTGTGTTTGTGTGTGTTTTTTAATAATGATGACACGATGCTGTCATCTACAAAACAGTCTTATACTTTCTCCCTTCTTTAGTGGATAATTATTTGTGTAGAAGTCCCAAAAATATAATTTATTTAACTCTCCATTTCCCTCTTGAGGGAAATGATCCAACAAGTGGTTGACAATCAACTGAAGATATTTTAATCTGCGCTTTTAAGTGAATTCACAAGGAAATTTTACTAACATGCCATTATTTAAAATGGCGGACACCGTAACACGAGACTCTGCTGTGAGGTTTAATAACTGAAGGATTTAATACCAAACCAGCGCTCTCACACCACCAGGCCTACAACTGTTTTATTACCAAAGAAACTGGTCAAGGCGGCGGTGCAAGTCCGCGAAATGTCTGTGAGCGCTTTCGTCCCGAATGAAAACCAACATGTGCCTTTTTTTTCTTCTTCTTTTTGTCACGTTTGCAACCACAATGCTAATTCATGTCAGACCAACCACAAAGGGCTGTCTGCACCTGACTCTTCCAGTACGACCTTTTCTCCCAGCGTATCAACCAGTAGGATAGTCAATACATTCCCTGACTATGAATGTAGCGGATAACTGTGGGCCGCGTCATGGAGCCCCCCCCACACACACCTCATTGTTTGTGTTCCTGGTGGATAGATGAAGTTAATGAAAGCTAGTTAGTCTGGGTGATCGACGTAGACGAATAACTTCACAACATACTGTACGTTTCAGGTTGATGACAGCTGACTCGCATTCGCCAGAGTGGTTAATTGTTTGATAAATGTTACAACATAGAACCAGTATTGATCTTCAGTATTATTTATTTGTTTTTTGTTTGTATTGACAACTCAGTGTGAAAGCGTTCTGGATCCTCATGTGTTTCTGTAATAATATTAATAATAATGATGATAATATGCTAATGTTTTTGAGCAAATTTGGTATCCACAGTGTGTAAAGGTCCCATGAAGTGGCTTTCAGATAATTTTCTCTTTTAGTTTGATGTATTAAATAGGATGATGGGGCGGTTTGATGTTTTAATCCCATGTGGTGGTGGTGATAATGATGATGATGATGATGATGGTGACGGAGGGGTTGGCTGGATCACCCCCAAAGTCACAGATCACATTGTATTGGATGGATTTTTGCCCTGAGTGTGCAGTCTAAAGCCATTATAAACTTGACACTTTACAGGGAGAGAAAAAGGGATTTTAATATGAAAATATGCAACAGTTACATGTTTGTGTGACAAACTTTACAGATCAACACACCCAGGGACACACAAGCCATCTTTACATTTCATGGGACCTTTTAAACTTCAAGTAGCACAAGATTTCTCTTTGGAAAGTCAGGCTCTGCATGCCTTAACATCTCAAATGTTTTGCAAAAGGGAAAAGATGTTTATATTTTCATACCTTTGTCCTTGTTTGTATTTGCATATTTTAGAAATAAAGATTTTCAACTTTTTCTTTGGTTTTAAATTTGTTTGAAAATTCAGTTGATTTCATTTTGAGTGACTTAAACTACAATATTTCTATTTCTCAGTGTTGTAACTCGTACATGAAGACGTCAGTTTAACAAAATCCCTCAGGCCAAACAACAGTTTATAGATTTATTTATTTGTCTTTTTTTGCATCAGCAGAGTAGCGTTAGTCGTGAGTCCACACGATTGGAGTGTCTGGCTGTCGTCATCGTAGCAGCACTGTGGGTATGCGCTGATGATGTCATAGTCTGGGAGGCCACCCCCTCTGTAGAGCAGTAATCACAAATAATCAGTGTCACATGATCGTAATGACGTGCTGTCAGAAGGAGGAAATGATCTCACCTGTGTCTGTGCAGATACTGCTTCAGGTGGCTGATAGTTTCTGAGAGGCACATTTTCAGTATATAAGTATGATTCCCGTCCTCTGACTTCACCTTGAGTGTGATTACATCACGGGCAGACGAGGGACGGTCAGTGGTGAACGTCTGCAGCCTGAGACGGGTGACCAGATAACATCTAAAGACATCTGAGTTACACTTACAAAGCTTATTGATTCTTAGAACAAGTTGATGTGTAGAAACTGATCATAACTGACAGATATGAGTTAAAATGTGATACTGGAACTCTAAGGACGATGTAATATATTATTATATTCATTAGCAATGTGTGGTAACCCAGATCTGGTTTAAGGCCTATAAATCCAACACTGGTCAGACTTCTTTAGTGGTCAGAGATCCTGTGATAAGCTGACGGTCGCTAGCTGTCCATGTTGATCTGCCCTATTTTTCAGACCAGCGCATACAGTAATCTCCATAATCAGTCGCTGTGGTTGAAAAAGGATTATAATCAGTCTACATCATGTAGTATGTTCTTAAATCCTGCTTTTCCTTGTAATTTCAACATAGTTTAAATGTTAAATGATGTTTGACGTCATCACACAGTATATTTTGTATCTGGATATACTGTGTGATGCTCGTACTGCATAGGGTTGTAACATAATTTGTAGTCTATTTGGTATTGTTTAAAAATGTCAGAATATCCACTAATATTTTAAATAATCTTTTTTGCAGGTTTAAACATGAGTTTGAAATGGCTTATCTTTACTGGTGAGTCAATTATTGATGTTAAATCTCATTTTTTATTAAAGATTCATGATATTTAAAAAAAAATATTGCTGCATTATTACAATAATTGATACAATTTTAAATACCTCTCCTTCATTGCCTGCAGTGCTGGTGTGTGTATGAGGATCACTGAGTCGCTGCTGTGGGCGTCAGATGAATCCTGGGAAAATGAATTGATAGACAATGAGTATATTGTAGAGAGTTTATGTTCATCACACGTGAAGACAGGAGGGGTTAGGTAATGAGGTAGATTTTCTCGGCTGATTACCTGCAGGGCCGTCCTCACCCTGATATCAATCACTCGACTGGGCTTCACCACCGTGCTTAACGTACCTGTCATCCACAAATTGGTCGTTAAAGGATTTCAGTCACAGATTTAAATTTGTGGGAGTGACAGAGTGATTTTGCAGGACATACCAGGTAACTGAGAACTGACAGCCTTTCCTTCTCCAGGAAACTTATTTCCCAGTAGACTGAAGATAAAATGTTCATCTCGCTTGTCGTGAACCTTAAGAAAAAGTTGCATGTTTACTCATTAGCACATCAACAGCACAAAGACACACACAAACACAGAGACACACCTCAAAAGGAACACCATCTGGAAATCTTTCTTGAAGCTCAGACGGAAAATACCCATCCATCAGATCCTGCATGCACCGCTGCAAAACAAAGAAGATTTCAACAACCGGTTCAGATCCCAGTTTGAATTGTTACTACACAGTTTTAATGGGCTAACCTGGGTGCTGAGCTCCCCATAAGAGCGGAATGGACCATCAAACATGATGATGCCGTTTCTGTAGAGTCTCAGTTGGATAGGATCCTTTTTGGCTAGCTGTGCCCCCGTAGCCGTCGACTGTACGAAATACTCTCCCTCACCTGCAAGGATGTTCAGTTCCATGATCCTCTGCTGGACCAGGTCAAAGTTCATGTGGAAGTTCCTGACCCCAGAGGTGCCTGCAGAAGGAAAGAGTCATTTTAGTATTCCAGCTACATGTCTGCGATGAAGCGCAAGCCCTGTGAAGATGACTACCTGGCTGCCGGAGGCCTCTCTCTGAGCTCTGTGTCTGCTCACACTCCCCGTCTCCCACCCAGATCAAACCGTAGTCATTTAGGAAGCCCTGCAAGAGAGACAACAGCAAAATTCAGATGGAGCTAATCACAATATAAAACCATAAATGAAATTTTTTTTAAGTCTGTCCTAAAACAACAATCAGGAGCCCAAACACGGACACTGACACGTTTTTCTTGCTGTAATTATACCTCCTGTTCATACTGACCATTAAGAGATCTCTTCATAATGCACTTTTAATGTAAGTGATGATGGCCAAAAGTGAAGCAGTCCAAATTAATCAAATCAAGTCAAACAAGTCAACTTTTTAGATTACAATCCTTGAACTGACTGAGCGAAAACACAAAGAGATTTTTTTAAACTAAAAAGACAGTAACAATAGAAGATATCCACCCTATTTGACTACATCAGATGGCTTAAGCTTCATATTATCTTCAAATAAACTCTCAAATACATTTGTGCTCATAAGGACGACTGTTGATGGTCCCATACATTAAAACAACTTACCTCCATTTCATGCACTTGATTCTGCAGCTGCTGGCAAATTCTTTCAAGATCAACTCTGCAACTCAAATCACGAGCACTTCCTATATCCACAGACAGGCAGAATTCAGACAAAACACAACATTTGTATCCATAAAGTCAGGCAGTATATGTTGTAGAGGATTACCTGATTCTTTCACAGCCCTCATTTTCTCCTCCAAGACTGAAATCCGTTTGTTCTTCAGAAGAATAAAGAAATTGTAAACTGGGTGGTTTTACACCCTTTAAAGATGCTGTTCACCTGGAAGAGGTGCTTGCTCACCTTGTGCTCGATCTCCTGCTCTTGGCTCCTCACTTTTTTCTCCAGCAGGGTCAGCCGCTGCATCATGACAGACATAAGCTCAAAGTCACTTGGTGGGGCACCTGATGATGAAAAGGCATCCATTGTATTCTTAGTACCACTTTCTGATAAGGCTCCCTTTATAAAGGGGTTATAAGCATTAATTAATAACTTAATCAATAATTCATAAGTAATTAATAAGCATAATTTCTGGGTTGCCAGGTCATGAAAACCCCTCTATATCAGCATAACATTTGTTCTATCTGAATCCTTAGGGAGACATCTCAGATGTACTGTTCATGATGTACTGCAAGGCATCCACATAAAAATATAACATTTATAACTATAAAACTTTAATTTTTTATTAATGGCTTATTAAATATCATTTTTTAAATAAAAGACTGGATGCCTCACACGTTTTGAGAAGTCATCAGGTCTTAAACGTTGTTGATTAAGACTTTCTAAGTCACATTGGTGGTTATCTTTAATAAGTCATTAATGACTTATTAATACATGTAATGGTGGCTTAGAGAGAAAATTGTGCTCATCAATGGCTTATGGATGTAAAAGAAAAAAAGAAAAAAGTATATGATTTATTAAGCATTAATTAAACTTTTATTTAATACTTATAAAGGGGGCGTGGTCTCATCAGTGTGGTACTGTATTCTTAAAGAAATGTGATAAAACCTGCACTTTTCTTTGCTGAGACTTGTGACTTTGAGTTGGATGCAGCCCCACCGGGCTGAATGTGAGAGGTCAGAGGAGGATTTGGATCAGAGGAATCATTATTTTCAGCCAATGCTGCTTTAAATTCTGGGGAATAAACACAAGAGCAATGTAAAAAATGAAATCAAAGTGTTATTTTTATTATAGGGTTTAACCGGCAGCATACCTGTTAACAGATTCCTCCTGAAAGGTACTTTGTGTCTGCTGCTGTAGATCAAAAACAATGTATCTTACAGTGAGTATGTTCCCTTCCTTTCACAGCTGCACAGTAAAGTCATAGTCCTGCTAGTCTTTGTAACTCACCACTGCTCATCCACAGAGCCTTGCAGCGGGGTGCGTCTTGTTTTCTTCAGCATCGACAGAGGTGAACTCATGGCTTCAGTGTTGGCCTCTTCACAGGGATTTCCCGTGTTTTTAATGTTTATTGTTTGGAGTCTGTTTCCATTGGCAACGCGGCTGATCTGTTGTGGAATGAGGGAGAGGTATTCCTGTGTTATCCTCAAGAGGGCGCTGTTTCTCTGAATCACTCACTCGGCATGTGTAGACCTATTCTATGTTTGCATTAGTCTTTCCTCGCTGTTTCATGAGAAAAACACGTGTTGCAATCAGAGTTTGTCAGAGAAAAATACTTTTTAACAGGCCGATGAAATAACGAAGGGCTTCACGGGGTGTCATTGTATTTAATGTATGCACTCATGCACTGAATGTAAATGAGTGTCACCATGCTTTCATGATGTACGGGTCAGTTACGTTGCAGCCACTAGTCGGCCCGCTGCAGCCGCTGTGGAAGTGAGCGAGCGGGCGGGCGGGCAGAGAGGATGCTGAGGCCTGCCAACCCCACCACACACCCATCATTTACCCGGGACGAGTAGGCTGTTCCGGGCTATGGCGGCACCGATAGCGCATTTCGACGACGACTGGCCGCATTTAGATGGTTTCAGCATGGTTTCAGACCAGCGGCTGCTGCAGAAAGGCCGGATGGCCGCCGCTGCCTTGGAGGAAGAAGCAGCACCGTGGCTGCTGCTGGGTGATGATGATGATGATGATGACGATCTCCCCGAGCTGCACGACAGCAGTCTCTCCCCGGGGGACACCGGTGCCTTTAGGTCCATGGAGGACCTGGTGAACGATTTCGACGAGAAGTTGTCCGCTTGTTTCCGAAATTTTAACACCAAGACTGAAAGCATCGCTCCCGTGAGTGAGATGACCGAGGACTCATTGCTGGAGAGAGACGAGTGAGTGCTGCTGCTGTCTGTGGCCTGTAGATGTTTACAAGTCATACACGATGTGTGGAGCCGAGAGAAAACCCATAGAAAAACATCTTATCTGCAGCAGGACATTTCATTCAGCTGTTCCTATGAGGAAACTAACATTTGCTGGTAGAGGATGTATTTAGGATGTAATGAGAGGAAGGCTACAATGACAGCTACACACTACTACAGCGTGTTTACTCCACAACAACACAACACAGGACAGCTTTAATCCAAGGAAATAACACACAATCTAAATATATGATAAATTCTCCATAGATTCAGCCTTCACACGTTTGGTATCGGTATAGTATCGGTATCTGCCCCTAAATGGCTCATTAAAACCGATATTAATCGATTTTAAAGGGTACTGCTACTTCTGCTGCTGATATTTGTGAATATTATTATGTTGAACTGTCAGTTATTGTCAACAATTTTGCACCCATATTTGATGGATCAGCCTCCTCCAATGAGATGGTTTTATTTTTTTCTTCATTTTAATTTATTTTATCATCGTTAACTGAGTATTTCAGTTTTTGACTGTTGTGGACAAAACAAGCAATTTCATGACGTCATCTTGAGCTCCGGGAAATGGTGATGATCCATGTCTGCAGGTTAACACTATTTTGACTAGGACCCAACCTATTTGGGATATTTGGGGGCCTCTCTGAAATGTGGTTCTCATACAAAATGCAATGGAGACGTGATATTTTAAAGTATTACAATAAACTTCATTGTATAAAATTGCATCAATGCACTGAAACAGTAAACTTAATTGCAGATTTATTAATTATAAATAACTATAATAAAACAGAACAGAAAACATATGTAGGCTTTGTATAATTTAAAGCAAAAAAAAAAACATATATGCCGATATTGATATATTTGTGAATATCAGCTGACCGATATATATTGGTCAGGCTCTAATTTTGACAATTATGGAGAAAACAGACAATCCTCACCATAAGCAATTGTGAGTTGCAGTTTTGATATCATTTTATTGCCCAACCTTATTCAGTATGTTTTTGTTACTATCATCAAACAGATGGGAGATTTTTCTGATGTGATTTAAAGCATTAAGTTAGCAACACAGTGGGTTTCAGAGTGAAAAAATAAACATGTTCCTGCAGCTTTTGGCTTCTGTGATACAAACATTTCATCATCAGTGACATTTTTAACTTTAAATGTTTCAGATACTGATACATTTGTAGATCTTGTGGGCTTTTGTGGACTTCTAAAAGTTTTTTGTGGTATCTGGTCATATGCTAGTACCTTGTCTACAAATATAGGTTCAGACAGATTTGGCGTGTAATGATGACAACTGTCAGTATAACTATGCATATAAAACAAAATACTTCTTGTTTCCTTATAGGATCTGGAATGCTTTAACCAGTAACTATGGCCGTGTGATGCCTGTGGATTGGAAACAGTCTCGAACACGCTCTCTACATGTCCCCACGTTCAACCTGGGGGAGAAACCAGTGAGTGATTCCAACCCTCCCTTCCCCCCCGTCCCACTTTCCCTTTAACCCCCCTCTCTCTACTGTTCATCTCACAAATCTCAAATATTCATTGTGCCAGGGTTTAGCCTTTTGATTAAATTCCCTCCCCCTGCCCTGTTCCTGGCCAGAGAAAGAGTGATGTCACGACGGAGCTGTCAGATGACGAGGAGCTGAGGGAGCAGCTGGACATGCACTCCATCATCGTCTCTTGTCTTGCTGAGGAGCCTCTTTTCACCGCAGAGCAGGTAAAGTTGCACATACATCAACCTTCAGTGGTGTTTGTCTCAGACACAGTTACAGAACATCAGTCGTAAAAATGCAGAGCAGCAGCTTAACAATGCTAAAATGTATCCTGCGTAGATTACTTATCCTCACTGGGATGTTTTTGAGTGTATCTGATATGTGTGTGTGTGTGTGTGTCGGTGCTTTGTGTAGGTCATCGAAGAGATTGAGGAGATGATGCAGGATTCTCCTGACATGGATTCACAGCAGAATCCCTCTCAGTCGGACCTCTCAATGCTTTCCTTGGATGTTCAGCGCTCTGAAACCAATCCCTTCTTTGAAGACAGTGAGTGTATGACAGATAGGACTCAGGACAGGACAATTAATCAATAATACGTACTGATACATTCTCCTGCAGTATGTTATCAATACAAAAACACTGGTACAACAGCCACCACTGGGACCAAAATCATGATACATTCTCTTAAACGTCCTTGACCTAATCCGCTTACGTTATTGGAAAATCTTGTCATATGTCATTAATGCTTTGCCACAAAGTGACGTCTTTTTTTTGTCTGACCAACAGTCAAAAGACACAAAAACATTTGGTGCGCAGATATATAAAAAAGCAGCAAATCCTCACATTTGAGAAGCTGGAACCAGCAAGTAGCAAGACATTGTGTTATCATGTTTGATGTCTATGTTAAATATGAATGCTTCGTTTGCAATGTTACCACTACGTCCTCCTCAGCGGACATCCATTGGTAACCCTCATTTAAGGTTGTTCCACAGGTTGTTTGTGTTGTCCACTCGTATATTTCAGATGTGATTGTGGCTCACATGTACGAATGAAATTGAGAACTTTCCATTTAGAGTAAAGAACAAGAAAATCAAGCGAAATCCTGCTGCTTTGTTTATGTAGCGTCCCAAGCTGGTCTTCCAACGTTTTAACCACTAGAGGCCGCAAAATTAAAACATAGACCTGGAAACGAATATGTCCTCTTTAAAAATGACAAAAATAATATTTCGATTATCAAAATGTTTGCTAAATAATTTTGTTAATCAGATTACATTTCTGTTAATCAACTAATAAATTCATCAACAAATCATTGCAGCTCCACACTGAACTCTCATGATCTCTCTTTGACATGACGCATTCTAAATTTAGGGACACTAGTCTTTGAAACTTTGTGGGTCTGGAAGCATTTTATAACACACAGAATTCATTTTAGAATATGGTTAATTCAGATCCTTTTAAACTATATTTTGACACTGAGGTAATGTAAGACACATTATTGCTAACAGACTGTAGGAAGCCACGAAATGAAGCCATATGCCAAGTATGGAGGAAGAGAACAATACAGAGATGTAGAAGACAATGCAGATGATTGCATTGAAGTATGTTATTGTATATCACATATTGGTCTGCCTGGCATCCTCCAGCATCAGATAACTGTGTGTGTGTGTGTGTGTGTGTGTGTGTGTGTGTGTGTGTGTGTGTGTGTGTGTGTGTGTGTGTGTGTGTGTGTGTGTGTGTGTGTGTGTGTGTGTGCGGTGCAGGGGTGAGGAGCCTAAGCGTGGCCGAGCTGAACGAGCGTCTGGAGGAGACGGAGACGGCCATCAGGAGGTTTTCAGAGGAGCTAGTGCAGCAGCTGGCTCTGAGGGACGAGCTGGACTTTGAGAAAGAGGTGAAGAACAGCTTCATCTCAGCGCTCATTGACGTACAAAACCGGCAGAAGGAGCACCGGGAGCTGCTGAAGAAGAAGAAGAAGCTTAAAGGGGGGGCGTCTCAGGGTCTCGCAGAGAGGACGCTCGGATCAGTGAGTGCTTTATTCTTACAGCATTGCTTTAAAGAAATATTAGCACCCTGTTAAGGAGTGTTGTTATAGTTCTCTCCTTTTATGAAATGTCATTGATTTAGTCTAATCATGTGACATCTTCAGATCTTTCTTTTTCACTGTTCCTCTGCAAACTGATCTGTCGGTATTTTTCTGGGTCTTTTTTCATCTTACGTTTCCTCTGCTTTCCTCCCTTCCTCCGCAGCGTTTCAGCGTGGAGGGATTCTCTTCTGTCATTCAGAACAGCTTTCGGCAAACTTTTGGGAGCGGGTGCAGTGAAAGACAGGTTACTTTCTATTTCTCTCTCTTAGCAGCTTTACTTTATTCTTTTGTTTCCTTTCTTTACAAAGTACTCTGTCCCTTGACTAGGAGCATCATCGTTCATCCTCTCATATCTTCATTTTCAAAACAACTTACAAAATCTGATATTACATTAAAGAATAAGTCAAGTTGCCCATATTGTTTTTCCCTGACTGTTATAATTGCATTTTATCTCCGTCACACTTTTGATATTTTGTCTTTTGAAATTCTCTCTCGTTGTCATTGTTTTCTGACGGCTAGCAGTATTTAACCACGGTCATCCCTTACGAGAAGAAAGGACATCCTCCATCGATAGAGGACCTCCAGATCCTGACCAAGAGTAGGTTTCTCCATCCATACCATTAAGGCTGATCTCTTGTGTTCAAGTCGTCACCACTGACTGACAGCTCTTCTCTATCTTCTCTCTTTCTGCTGCCTTTCAGTTCTACAGGCAATGAGAGATGACAGCGACAAGGTGCCCAGTCTCTTAACAGACTATATTCTCAAAGGTGAGTTTTTCTTCTTCTCGCACGGCAGAAACAGGCGACGTGATATGTTGGCGGTATTGTGAGCTATGCCTCACAGAAACTGAAAAGGGTCAATGACTGATCAATAGTGACTGTACTGATGACCTACAGTAAAGTTAAAGGACTGCATCAGTAGTTTTTCATGTTACAGCCCATTAACTACAAATCATGTATGTTTTATATTACTTTTGACAATTTCCATTGTATATTGCAGTCATTTAGATACATTTACTTCCATTGATGTCAGTTTGATATAAAATCTTAGGTAAATAATCCCAGTTTGCCAAGTTACACATTGCTGTACTTTGCTGTTGCATTTGTGAACAGGCACTGCTGTAAAAACAGTCCATGTTGGTGCATTCAAAGAAACAAAGATTTGTAAAAAATTAAGTATTGCATTTATAAGTTATATTGTTGGAAAATGTGAATGACAAACAATTATACACAAATTTGGATATGGTGACAAACATAATGTAAAAGGTTGTAGTTTGAGTTTAGGCCTGAGCTGTTACACCAAATAGGTCGATAAATAGTCAAATGCATCAAAAAGAAATGTGTTAGCATGCAGCAGTCAGAAAACTTTCACTAAAAAAACACACACATCATACAAGTTTGAGCTACAAGTGTGAGGAAATCAAGCTAAAGCAGTGATACATGCGTGTAGAAGTCTATACTTATAATGTACATTTAACAGCCTGTATGCTCCTTCAGTGTCTCCTGCCAAAAAGATTTTCATTCGTCTTTTGAGTTCTTTCTTTTGAGTTTCCATTTCTGTTTCTTACTGTTTTACTCTGCCTAATTTATTGCTGCCTTACACCTGCTAGCTCTGGTGTGAGCAATGGATGGAGAGGTTTGTGAGACATTCACATGTGATGTACACTGTCCTGATGTTTTTTGCTCACAATGAGAGGGCGCCTCCTTTCTGCCACTGAGCTGTAGTGCAGTTTGACCCTGACGCTCTCCTTCTCACTTCTCCCATTTCCCCCAAACAGTGACACAGTGGCTGGTTGCAGCACGGCTGATTATTGTCAATGTCTACACTCACTGACACACTTAAATTAGAGCTCTGTTCACCCTGCAGTTTTTATTTAAGACACTGTTGTATAATTATTAGTTTTATAACACTGACTTCTAATTTCCTACAAGTATTTATCCTTTAAATCATCAAAACCTACTTCTGAAAAATAGGTTTCTAATGATCATTTTCACATATCGATTCCTTTCATTTTTCCTCATCTTTGTCTCCCACTCTGTAATTTGCACCTTCAATGTCACCTCGTGCTGAATACTCATTCATTAGTCACAGCTCTGCTAATATTCTTCTCTGCTCTCATTACAGTGCTTTGTCCAACGTAGACTGGAGGGAGGGTGCCTAACACTCAGGAGAGGCTTCAGGTAGTTCACCATGGAAAGAAGATGAAGAGGACTCATTGCATTATTTTTTTTGCAAACACGTGAAGCACACTTAATTTATTCCTGCATGTTTGTTTTTTTACCTCAAGGATGTGTCTTTTATTGTGTTCTTTTCTTAATTTTGTTGTATTTATTTTGTGGTTTTGTGAACTTTGTGTGTTCTTGTGAATTTTTGACATTTTTTCAGTATTTTTGATTGTCTTTCGCTGTGAAAGAGTATCCTAAAAGTGATCAATTATATAGGAGATATACCCAGGTGGATGTACCAGCATACTGTGGGAGCCACACTGTTTGAAACATACTGAGCTTTGCTTTGAGTGTCAGCAAGACTACAGTGCAAAGGGCTTTGTATTTATCTAAAGTGCTTCCTGTCCACTGAGCAATGAACAAATGTGCACTGAGCTCGTTAGGCTACCGAGCTGATTGTATTTGTATTATGAACGCAGCAGCTGCAGTAAGAGAGAATTATGAAGAGAGTTTAAAGCAACAAGACTGTAAAAGCGTAAACAGAAGAGTAAGATAAGATTTTAAAAAGAGGTAGCAAGGGACAAAATGCATTTATGTAGAAAAATACCCCCAAAATACCAAGTAAACTAGTTAGTTACACTAAACCAGTGTGAACCATCACATAATTAAAAACAGCCTTCCTTGGAGCTGCAGACAAAGTGGCGCTGTCTGCTCTCCTGTGTCATCTCTGCTGTACACTACATACATCTTCATTATTCTGTGGAAGGTTTAAAGTGTTGAAAGCCACTGGGATGTTGTCTCGGCTGGAACAGTTTTGCACTGACAGCACTAAACTAAACTAACTATGCATTTAAGTGAATATTGAATTGTGACTCTTGCACTGTCTTTACTGACTGGAGCTCTGAATCAGAGGCTCGAGTGTCAGCAAACACCATGAATGGGAATTCTTATTCTGTATGTACTTCTGTATACAAGCTGCCTTTGCCTTTGCCTGAACTTTTGTACATTTTAAATGACTTTATTTTCAACGAATGTCATCTTATTAGACTAATTATTATACCTGCTTTATTGCTAATTTATTCTGTCAATGTTTGATTTCAAATACATTGATAAAACCACATCCTGTTTTGTCTTTGATTATAATGAGGAGAAATCATAAAGCTATTCTGAGTGTGTTTGCTCATGTTTGGAGATTATTGTATTAACATTATTAATACATTATACATTATTTGGCTGTGAGGTGTGTCTAGTTGGTAAGAACACTGAAATCATCAGAGACCCGTCATCTTTTTGTCCACTGGCTGAGGTCACTGAAGCTCTGGTGAAGACTAGTCTAATGGGAATAACTACATCTAAACAAATACTGATTTCACAACAGTATTTCTTCATTATATAAAACTCGAGTGCACCTCCTCCAGCGCATTGAGGAGAACCAGATGTTGCTCTGAAAATAGCCCAAAAACAGGCAACCTCTGGCCTGTTGGAGCCCCTCAGCAGAGGCACAGCAAACCCTTGAATGAAAAACTAAAGATTAAATTCAAATCTAATCCGCAAGAAATAAAGAAAGATTGAAATAAAACTGTTCATGACTTAAAAGTTGTTGCTTTTAAGTGGCACAAAACAGATGCTGACTTTAGATAAAGATATGGATTATTCAAATACTGTTTGTGTAAGAACTGTGACAAAATACACACACACACACATAGATAAGCCCTCCCAGAATACACTGGTGACCTTACACATGTGGAAACCAAGTCATGCTTGTCTGAGCCCCGTTAAATGCTGCACAGTCCTGCGCACCATCCATCTCTCTTCATCGTTTCAAAAACAGCACAACACGGCGGTTAAACATCTGTAAAACATTTGTTCTCTCTCAGATAAGTTTTCCTCGTTCAACTTTGCTGCCACTGCGGGCGTGTAAAGCTTAACAGTCTGTTTCTGGCCAGCACTCAGAGCTGAGAGGAGCGTTTGTGGTGCGGCACTAAAACGGTTTATTTACGGTGGATTTTAAGTATTTTTTCCCTCCAAAGTATTATGGATGCGAGAAGGGTTTTCTGGATGTTTTGTCTTCTTCTGCTGGCACACTGCACACAGCAGCAGACAACACCAAAGAAAAGAAATGGCAAGAAAGGTGGGACTTGATATTCACTTGACATTTGAAATGAAGACAGTGTCCTTGCTGTTAAATCTCTGAATAACTTTTGAAGGAAGAATTATGTCTCTGAATATATTTTGACTTTTTTTGAAATGTTATATAATTTAACAGACTCTTCAAACAATGCTGCAATTGAGGAACTGAAGAAACAGGTCAATGACATCATTCTGGAGCTGAATTTGTTGAAAGAGCAGCAAGCTTTGCAAACAGGTATTGTTCTTGCAAATAAATTGTTTCATAAGTAAAATTTTGATTTTTTTTTTCTTCAGTTTTTTCCCAAGAAAATATTTTGAACAGACTCACAAACATTGATCTCAAGAGAAGAAAGTAGGATTGCACTGCTGACATGATGTTATGTAAAAAGGAAAAGTGAAGATAGGTTGGCAGACTGGAAATCATGTTGTAAATACCAGATTAACAATGACACCTGATAAGAGCTGACTTCTCTAAACTCCCCTTCAGTGTGTCTGAAAGGAACCAAGATCCTCGGCAAGTGTTTCCTGGCTAATCCAGTGAAGAAGAACTTCCACGCAGCCAGCGATGACTGCATCGCCAAGGGAGGCACCCTGGGCACTCCTCTGACAGGAGACGAGAACGACCAGCTCTACAGCTACGTCCGCCAGAGCATCGGCCCAGAGGAGCACATCTGGCTGGGCATCAATGACATGGTGACCGAAGGCCAGTGGGTGGACCAGTCAGGGTCCGGTGTGCGCTTCAAGAACTGGGAGACAGAGATCACCCTGCAGCCAGATGGAGGGCGCAGTCACAACTGTGCCATCCTGTCCACTACAGCCAATGGGAAGTGGTTTGATGAGAGCTGCCGAGCTGAAAAGGCTTCTGTGTGTGAGTTCAATATCGTCTGAAGCCTTCTTTCTGACATATACACCCATCTGTGCAGATAAACACTGCTTGCAAAAAAGACAGCTATCAGGTACATTCAGCAATGCATTAGAATAAATAATGTGCTGCATCTTTCTTAAGCTCACATTTTCTTGACCAAGCCATTCAGATGTTGATCCATATCCGAGTGACTTTGGGACTTGTGGTTGTATAAGTTAAACTCACTGGGAGATGTTCAGATGTTCTTTTACATTCATGCTGATTCAATAGACTCATGTGCTCAAACATTACAGATAACAGGCAGCGAGGTAAACAGCACTGGATGGCTTGTCTTTGTTATGAGTATATCATCTGCTATTTAACACAATAAAAAACTACTTTTTACTGTGTGGCAATCTTGAATTATGCTGTTTATATTCTATAATATATTACATTAATAAATCTGCCTCTGCAGTTACAACTCTGTCATTGTGTTCTTGCCCTTCAGCTGTTATAATATGAATCTGGTGGTCATCAGAGGGAAAAAATGCTTATGTAACAACTCATAAAACAAGAACAGGCTGTTCCAACTGATAATAATAAACGAACAAACTTTTTTTAGGTTGCTGTCTTCGTATCAGTGATTTCACCAGACTCTCAAATTAATTCACCTGAATAGAATCAGTTCAGAGGACGTGGGTTGGGCTGTAGCTAATTAAAGCACATGCACATGATTGGTATGTTTTTGGAGTTTATTTGAATAAATAATAAACATTATGGCCAAGAATAAGCCCAGGAATCAGATTTGTAACATATATTTCATTGTAGCAAGGGGTATGTATGTAAGTTGACAGTCTAGAGAGGAAGATGTGTGAGGGAAAACACGGTTAACATCCTCCTCCATGAAAACAAAACCTTTTCAATTTTCCAAACAGTTTATTATCTTACCCTGTAGAGGTTTCCTGGTCCTACTTTTATAGACACATGTGTGCACTCATTGTATCTGCAACCACCCACCCACACTTTTCCCATCAGTCTGCATTGGCTTTTAAAATAGTTTAGTCACACACAAGGAAACGTTACATCAGAACAACATGTTTAGACGTCTCCATGATACGATGGACATCCACTGATGTCAGCAGCTGAGCATTTGTGGACATAATGTCCTCATCTCAGACCCTTTAAATCACAGTGTTAATGAGTCAAACTGTAAAGCATAAATAGACATACTTTACAGAGCTGTAATAAAACATTCAGAGTGGTCTCCAATTGTCTCAGGAAACCTTATTTATCAGGAGGAGTTAGCCTGGATTTATGGTAACTTTGAAAGGGAACTTTGTCTCCCTCTGCTGTTCAGTTCCTGAACTGCAGGAGGTAAAATGGCTTTACAAAACAAACACAAATTATTCAGTCTTTCTCAGGAGTTTGATTGTAAACCTTTGACCTAATTTCCCCTCAGATGAGACCTATGGATTTTCTGAAAAAAAATCAATTCACTGTATAAATATTTTGATATGCTATGTTGCTATTTTATGTAACTCCATTAAACAGAATATGTACAAAATCTTATGAAAACAAAAACTACGCTTTGGTTGAATGTAACTGAGTAAGGATGTGGTTTGTTGTTCCACACAGAACCAGTGAGTCGGTTCTCACATAAAAACATTTTGAGGACTTAAATTATAGCTCACTTACAATCTCTCCTTTAAAATCTACGTATTAACAAAATTCAGTCTATCAACAAACTGAGACCCTTTGTAAGGTGCACATTTTTGGTCACTTTTTGCTCACTGACTGCACTAATGTCACTAAATTATAAGGATTTTCGTTCTGTGTCCTTGTAGTCCAGAAGAAGTGGTCTGTGGTCCTCAACATAATAAATATTTCAAATATAATATGGTCTCAGACTTGTGACTCTCATTCATCATGACAGACAAACACAATCATTGAAACAGTCAGCAGATCACTTTTGAAATTGCCAAAAGTAGAGGTCCAAGAATGAACAAAAACACTACATTTGTCTTTCTCATGGACCAAAATGACTGATAATAATCTATGACCTTAAGATGTATCATTAGGAGTGTGATGGCATCTATGTAAGGCACCATTATTGGCTTAATGACATCTAGAAGCATCCATAGCAGGTGCAAAACAAGAGTGATAAACAATACAAAGGGAAGACTCTGTGCCCACACACTGCTGTTGCAATCCACTGCAATCCAGCTGTCATCAGGCCATCATGTCCTGATGATGCTATAAAAGTGTAGTGAGCTGCAACAGCAGTGGAGTCCTCCCTTTTCAACAGTTTCATGATGAAAATGGAAGATTGAAAAGCATGTAAACACCACGCAGGTTTGCTTCTCAACAAGCATCCATAAAATGTCCAGAAGTACATACATTTTCTCAAAGGAAAAAGTTAGAGTTAAGTTAAGCTCTTAAACTGGTATAAATGGTATGATTACGTACTGTTTTCAGACAAAAGCGGCCTCATCGCAGATGAAACAAGGTAACAGCTGCAAGCAGGTCTGAACAGGGTTATTTTGTGGGTCTGGCTTTGGTGCAAAACTCAAGAGGGAGAAATAAGGCTTCTTGCAAGGCTGAACAGCAGGTAATCACACAGATGCCAGGGAATCAACAACTCAAAGTTCAAGTAGGTCAAGTGATAAGAAGAGAGCCAATCCAATCTCCTACTCAGTTCCCTCCTTCTGGGTCCAGCCGCAGCCCTAGCTTCAGAGGAAGTTCCTCCTGGCTTGGGTCCTCAGTCTGGTAAATCTCATTGTCCACCACGGTTTGGGTGTGGCTCGGAGGCCTGTTAGGAAGCGGAGGACCCTGTTGAGCTGACAACCGAAACGACCGGTAAACCCCGACGTCTGCGTTGTCGACTTCGCTGTCTTTAGAGAACAGTGGCTTCTGTGAGTCTGTTTGCCCCGTGAAGGGCCGGTATGTGTCGAACTCTCCGTAGACGCCCATCTCTGCCCCCTTCCTCAGCAGGTGCGTGTAGACCAGCGTGTCCTCGATGTCAGCATACACGTGAGACTCGTTGTCTTCGCGCGATTTAGGGAAGCCGTTTTGTCCTGGCAGGAAACTGGTGCCGTTGGGATTGTAGATGGAGACCTGCTGATTCAGCTTCTTCTTCTTCTTCCTGTTTGGCAGCAGAGAAAAAGAGTTACAAAAAGCATTACATGTATTGAGATATTATGAAATATAATCACATTGATGAGATGAGTAAAATATACAAATGAATAATCACCTGTTAAAGGAAAATATTAAAACTCAACTCTAGTGTTTTTAGCAACAGTTTTATTGGAATTCAGTTTTATTAATGTTTACTTTTTTTCTGAATACTTATTACATTTACATATCAAAATTGTCATGACCATGCTGCTGACAGATTGATCAGGTTAATTAGATGATTGGTTACTCATTAACAGTAGTCTAAAGTTGGCTGATTCAGATGATTTTGCCTTTTTGTTGCTGCTCTCGCTTCTTCTTTTTTCACAGCAGACTTGACTCGACTTGTCAAAGCTGGATAAATTCAGGTGCAATTTATAATCAGTCTGCTGCTCTGGTATTTTCCTCACCCACTTACTTTTGAAGCAATTTATAAGAATTGAGCTGTTAATGTTTAAATCTGCACCGTGCAAAGGGTCAATTTACAAGAAAGTGACGAGGCAATGGCAACACTACTGTCATGACAGTTTACTCTGTTTTTATTCACTTTAATAACACTCTTCATTTTTTTTGGGTAACAATGTAAAGTTAATTATGTGTTATTGGGGAAAGTGCCATTTTAAATAATATAATATAAATAAATTCAACAAAACTGATGATGAAGCAACATTTCATAATAATGAGTTTAGTTTTAAGGATTTCTTCAATTAATTCACAGATGATTGGTTCCCTTACACATTTTACACAATTTATTCATGTGATTCTTAATTTGATAATTACTTTTTAATGTATCCAATAATCAGTTATTCACTTAATAAAAGCTCCTTGAGAGGATTTCAAGTGAAGGTAGAAAATGAGCTGGAGACAAAGTTTGTAAGATGCTGCTGTTTCTTTCTTTGGTGATTCCATGATTAATTTAGTAGTAATTTCAAAGAGTTAAAAACACATATGAAGAATAATAATAAACCTTGAATAATAAAACAGGTGTACTCACCTTACCACCACAAGGACCACCACCAGCACAATGATAAAAATGACCAACAGAGCAGCGACCACACACAGGATGATGGTCATAAGCAGGTCTGCATGAGAGAGAAAACAACAGATACAGTGTTTCATTTAACATTTTCTGTCTTAAACAACATTAAATCGCTATGTTGCTAAATTGATCTCTGCATAATTGAAAAAGATAGTTATATTCCCTTCAAAATGGCAACGTTAGAAGCTTTTACTACTGTTTTAAAATTGTCTGAAGTCTGCTTATTCATCAGTGGATACACTGAGCATGTTTTAATTATAGTATAACTTTATTTATATATCATGTTGAGAAAAGCTGAGAAAATCAACTGAATGTGCTGATGTGGGGCTATCATACAGTATCTCATTTATGTCAATAGACCATCAAACATTATTTGATACATATGTTTTAAACTGGGAATTATTAATATTTTCAGTGATTAGCAGTTGAGCGTGACATGTAAAGAGACTGGAGTATAGTTTTATTTCTTACATGTTTCTGTTATATTTGGGGTTTAACAAAAGTCAACAAAGCATGTGTTATCCATTAAATCTTCCAGTCCAAACAATCCAGCTTCTCATACTCACTCTGGCTCTTCTGGAGGGTGATCTTGGTGATGACGCTGAAGTCTCCTCTTTCAGGCATGCAGTTGGACATGTTGAGGTAGAAACTCTCTGAGACGCTGATCTCGCCCTCAGCCTCCTCGTCCTCCCTGCGACTGTAGTCCTCTTCCACGCTGCCGACTCGCTGCACCCTGATGTTGGTGTGGCGGTTGCTGCACTTGGGCTGACTGAGGTTGGCAAACATGAGGTTTGCCTCCATCTTCGAGGGAACGTTGACAATCCAGGAGACGGTGGAGTATGGCTTCATCCCAATCGGCCAACCGGGAGTAGCCAAAAGGACAGGAGTGTCTTTCATTGGAGATACGGTGAATATGTACCTTTCTGTGTTTGAAAGAAAAGAAAATTAAACATCAGTGAAAAAGGATCGTTCAGGAATTATGATTTAAACCACATCTTGAATTTAATCTTCTTGTTACCGGTTATCTCTTTTTTCAAACTGGCAGTCAGCACAGGCTTGTAAGACGGCGTCAGTGCTTTGCCCCCGGCTCTGAACACAGTGACTGAAACGTTAGTGTGGATTTGGACCTTCTGAATGGCTCCCTGAGGGCAAAACTGTCCAATAGTGGTTCCATCATCTTCTGCCAGTTTAATGATGCTCTCATTGCATGGCTGGCCAGGTAGGGACTGTTTGAGGGCTACTTTGGGAGAGGCCAGCTCCACAGTGCCGTGCTCCGGAGGACGGAGGTCCCAGGTCACACTGCTCAGATTGGCGGGAAGGCAGCTCGGCAGTGAAGGCACTGAGAGGTACACTGGAGACTTCGGGCAGTCTTTAAGTTGACTACATTCTGGGAGAATGTGAGTGACATGTTAATAGAGGTCTATTATATCAAGTTTTAAAAGTGAGTCAAAATTTCTGCCTTCATTAGGAGCCATAATCCTCCAACACTAATTGATTTTTTTCAGCCACTTGGCATAAGTGGAACAAGCTATAAACCCAACACTGACATATTATCACCTTATGAAATTAATACAGAGAACATACAGCAGGTTGTGTCAAAATCATTTCCTTTTTCCTATAGTGCACTATTTACACTCTGCCATTTTATTTAAGTGTTCAGATTTGGAGGATGTAAATTTATCCACCAGATAGTTCCCTCAGCTTTAAATAAAAAAGGTCATTTCATGATGGTTAGTCAATTTGAAACATACAAAAATAGCCAATAAACAACTCTGAGGTTAGTAACATTAATGTTTCCCATGTTTTACTTTGATATTCACTGTGAATGAAAAGTGCAGCACAAATTGAATGTATTATCAATATTATTATTGTAATTAATGGACATCAAATCTGTTCTTATTTGCTTTAATTAAAGACTGAACATGTTTGGTTCTGTTACTTTCTACTGAAAAAAGAAATTCTTCATCTATGGTGCAGTTTTAAAGAACCTTACTTCTTTAATTTAAGAAGTATGTTGTGTGTATCCATATTAGAATACCAATATCTACAAAGTCCACTAACTAATGATTGTGACATTCAAATTCTGTCTCTAAACAAGACTTGGAGCTCTAAAAATACGCAATTTCAGTGGCAACATTATTAAACTATAAATCTTGAATATTGATCTCTGAATGTCAAGAAACAAAGCAATGTAAGCTTTATCTTTAATGCCAAAGAAAGCCTTTGAGCATTAGGTGAGTCAAATCAGGATTTACCTATGACTCTCATGGTGGTGATGTGCAAGTCTTCAGAGAAGCAGTCCTGGAAAGAGAGCTGAGTAACACTGTCTGATGGCACTGTGATCCTCTCCTTCACCACAGAGTTCATCTTCATCTCGCAGTCAGAGGCCGGTCTCAACTTCTCAATGTGAAGTGAAAGACCCCTCTGTGCCCTCAGGTCCACACTACATGACACTATAGGAAACAGTGTAGCAAGACATGAGTAACTCTTTTATGGACTCGCAGGCACATGTGAATCAGCTGAAATCAATTTTCAGCTGGGATTTTAAGCTTTATTTGACTAACAGAGTAGTGGGTGATTCCCACTAAAGGAAGGGTTTCCTGTAATGTTCTGTGGATGTCATTAATGACTCAGCAGTGAGGCAATCTCAGAGCTCCCCTAACCTGAGGGCTCAGATATGAAGCCCACTTTCTTAAGTCACTTTTTCATTACTCATCCTTACAAAAGTTGTCCAAAAAAACGGAAATGTTATCAATCCCCCAAGAGTAATGGACATGCACCCCTGTTGTAACATGTAATAGAGATGATCTGTATATTCAAAGAACAAGCCTGCTGCAACATGTAAAGGCAACATCATTCATCATCTAAACAGCAACATTTATACCAACCAAATAATCCTCCAAGCAGCTTTGGCTTTGATTTAGATTAGCACTAAAATATCCATTGATAGATCTAGTTGATCAACACTAAATGTACACTTATGTACACACTTATAATGTTGTGCTATATAGCGATTGATCAGATTAAGTAAGAAATCTTAACATAAGACACCCAGCACTGGTAAATTGTCATAATTTCTGAGAGACTAATAGACCAAACTGCTAATGTAAATCTGACTTTTTTTTAAAAATCAATAAATTATTTGACAGTTAAAGTAATGCTTGCTTGTAGTTAGTTAATAACACTTATTTTAATTTACAGCAGCAATAACACATTATCTGCCAGGAGAACAAGCTTAAAAAACAACACTGAGATATCATTCAACTGATAAATAATAGCCAATACACATCCAGTGCAACATTAGCATGACCTGATTAATTTAACTCTGATACTCTCCTTTGAGCTTTGTTTATAACAGTAACTTTAGCTGCTAAATGCTCCACTATATTTACCAGTTGTTTGCTAACTTTGTCTTTGTGATTTGGTACTGGAAAGGTAGCATATGGTGGGTTTTAGAGCTTTTTTGGTTGTTCTGTGGCCTAGATGAGAGAAGAGAGAGTGAATGAAAACAGTCAAGTTGTGGGCTGTAAAACCAAAACAAGCTAAAAGGCACTAATATGCTAAAAGAGCTGAAACGAACTGAAGAGTTGTCAAAAGGAATTACACTTTTCACATTGCCTTCATCTGATACATTATTAATATAAAAGCATTGATTAGTGCAGCTTTAAACATCAGTTAAATTACTTTTAAACCAGTGTGAGGGATTTTGTGTCATGTGTGTCTTAACTGCTGTAAACGCCTAAGCCTCAGGCATTTTGTTAAATCAGACAAGACACCTGGTAGCAAAACTGACTGTGTATGAGCAAGTAGGGGGTCAGTAAAGGTTATTCCTTGGGGGGTTCTGTACTATTCTTATTCAAATTACCACTGGGGATTACAGTATCAAAGCTGAAACTGTTTGTTGCCTGGCAGAACGACCGTGTGTCCTTCTCCGTGCTAGCATGTAATGAGTAAAGAGAAAGATTCATCACTTCGTCGTCTGTGATTCTTCAGAGAAACTTCTACTACACAGTCATTGTGTAAATATTTTGTGAAAGCTCCAATAGTCATCCCTACAATATTATAGCTATATCGAAATCAAGGTATTTGGTGAAAAATATCGTGATATTTGATTTTGTTTGTATTGCCAAAGCCCAACGGTACCAAGACCAAAGAGCATCATCAAGGGCAGATGATGAGAAACACACCTGGTGAATTTGTTCTTGAAGCAGACACCTTGATGCTTAGGGAGAGTCCAGGAGAACTGGCTCTTCTCCTGTCCATCTCGCAGTTCCTCAGCATCAGGGAGAAGTCCCCCTGATTCTGGGTTGGCTGGGTGTCCGTCAGACTCCGCACCAACGCCACTCTGCCTTTGCCGTGGTATTCCACTGCAGTCCTCTTCTTCAGACAATGTGGCTGTGTGAGGTTCAAGAACTGAACAAATGCTGTTTGTTTGGCTGGGACCTGAAAGTACCACTCCATCACGTCGTCGTCAGGAAAACTGTCAGGGTAGTTTGGAGAGAACAACTCTGAAGACGACGTCCCTTGTGGTAAAGTCAGTTTAATTTTGGCAAGAGCTAGAAGAGAAAAAAACACAAACTGTCAAATCATTCAATCTTTGACACACGTGACAGAGATGATTTTAGTAGGACGCCAAAATCTATACTTACACTTGATCTCCTCCCCGACAGACACATCAAACTGGACATTTTGTAGCTTCTGACCTGCTGGGACCTCCACAGAAAAGCTCCCCTGATCCAGTATCTGAGCACTGGTGATAGTACCTGTCCTGCAGTATTTCCCTACAGTCACATTGCCTGTATGCTCGAAGGCCTGGAGTGTATAGGTGTGTCTGTCTGGGCAGGTCACAGATAGATTAACCTGTGTCAAACCTGTCTTGGTGAAGTCTATTTGTATTGCTTTTGGTCCAAAAGCTTTCAGGTTCCAGGTGAACTTGCGCTTATATTCCAGCAAAGGAAGCGAGTTGGAGTCAGCCTGGATGATGTGACCGTTGCACGACTTTGTGTTACATTCTGAGAAGACATTTTCACATAAGTCCATGCGTATAAGCTCTATAAAATTATTTTATTTCTTTACAAGATAACCACAGAAGAGACGAAAAACCTCTTACCTATAATTCGTACAATCTCCACGCTGAAAACATCTTGAGGTCGGGAGCACTCAAACTCCAACGAGACAGGAGCGTTATCTTTTAACAGCACAGATGTACTACATTGTCGTGTGCGTACAGCAACTGTGCACACTTTGCACCCTTTGACCTGACTACTGCTGATGCTGAGGGTGGTGCCTCGGTCAGGGGTGACGGTCAGCTTCTTGACACCTGAATAAAAAATAAAAAAACACAGAAAGAAAAACAACTTGATAAAGAGAAAATGGAAGATAGACACATGCCGGCACTCACTGTTGATATGACTAATGCTGACAGCTTGGCTTCACTTCTCATCATGACTAATCAGGCCTGTGCTGAGCAAACACAGCCATGCTCAGCACCTAACATGCTGCTTGACTCCATTGTGTTACATATCCTGGTTTAGACTGCATTCTTTCTATATCTAAAAAAAGTTCTGTGTGGACAAGGGGACGCAACCTTTAATTTAACACAACACATCAGGCAGGCTCCGTGAAGCTTTTGAATGAAGAGTCTTTGTTGAGTAAACAACAGGAAAATCTCACAGTGAGCCTACATAGAGCCCTTCTTCTTTCAGTTTTGTTCTTACCATGATCCTGCCTAAAAACTTCATTTACTCTGACAGGACTAATCAATACACTCATCCAACAGATAATCAACACAGTGAACAGCATAATAATAACAGCTTACAATTACAATTCCTCAATGTGATTTGAAGAATAGTACTTTATATTCCTTAAAATACTCCTCCACCTCACCAACATTTCACAGCTTTCTGGTTGATTTTGTCAGCTATTTTATTATTCAACCTTAGTATGGGTATTCTAGTCGAATCTTAACCAAAGAAAACTATAACTATATATGTTCTTATTTCAGTAAATGAATACACTTTGTCTTTGACACTTTTTAGCCATCAGATTATATTGAACATTTCAGTCAGTCTAGTAGATCCGAAACCAATATTTTTTTGTCATTTTAGTCAAACTTATTTCACACAAGATTTTACCTTATTATTTAATGAAAAACACATTGAATGATTAAGAATGCAGCTTTGCGGAAAGTGTTTGGTCTGACAGCATCAATTTAAAGATTACATCCGGACATGATTAACAGATTTATTCAACAACTGGGGCCCAATACTCTCTTCAAAATGAATAGAAAACAATGAAAGCTGTACAGACAATTAAATGTTTTTAAACCGTTTCAAACCTTGCCCACATTAAAAAATTAAATGAAACAGATCTGAGGTCGGTGTTAACAAGAAAAAAAAAAAATTGTGTAATGTCAT
This sequence comes from Scomber scombrus, assembly GCF_963691925.1. Taxonomy (NCBI): domain Eukaryota; kingdom Metazoa; phylum Chordata; class Actinopteri; order Scombriformes; family Scombridae; genus Scomber; species Scomber scombrus. Next base: position 13,703,854 of record NC_084976.1, on the reverse strand, counting down.
GAGGTTAACAAAATTGCTGTAAAGCAAGCTGGTTCACATGGCATCACTGTTAAAGGTTAAAGGTACATTTTTCTGAAGTGAAGCCGTTTCTAGGCTACCAGGTGCCATAAAATCATGACTTGTGCTATTTCTGTGCCACCCTGTCAGGTTACAGAGCAACTCATGTTTGTTTGTCTTTTAAATGATCACATAATTTTATCAGTTCAGGCATCAGTTCATGTAACCTTAACCAGTCAATTAGTGAAGTAGGGGTTCTTGGTGTATTTGAAGGTCCAGCGTTTCTAAAATATTTTACTAGGCAACATATTTTCTTTATTGAATTATAACAGAGATCCATAACAGGTTTTAAAGTTACACTTAAAGTAGTCCTTTAGGACGTTTTCTTGGTAAACCATCTAAAGTGTCCGAATGTATCTAAACGTGACCTGAAGTCTACCTGAACGCTTCTTTGTAAACACAGACAGAGCAATCGCTGCGGGCTGTTGCTCCTCACTACACTCTTCTGTCTCCTCTTTATTAAACGAACATAAAGAGAGGTGTTGGTAAAGTTTAGTAAAAGCACATTAGTCTCGTCTTTCTTCGTTAACAATAAGTTGATAGTCACAGTGAGCGTCTCCTCTGGCAGCCTATTAGTCATAGAAAAAAAGCTCGTAAACGAACAAGTCATATTTTTAAATGAACGAAATTAAGAGTAGACTTACCTGATACAGTAAAGACAATGAAAGTAAAAGAGAAGAGGATCTGTAGAGAGACTCTGGTTGTTGATGAAGACATGCTGTCAAACAGCTAACTCTATGACTTCGATCCAGGTGGAAATCGATGTAGATCTGCGCATTATTTCAAGGCTTTCTTGTCCAAAACTGCCAAACTCCTGCGCCACATTTTCCTGTCGTTTCTACGTGAGACTCAACTCCCTAAATGGTGAGACATACGGCAACTCTTCCACTTCCTGTGTGTGTGTGTGTGTGTGTGTGTGTGTGTGTGTGTGTGGGCGCGCGCGCGCGCCAGCAGCGAGGACACACCTGGTCATATAAAGGCGTGGTCAGGTCGGCCATTTTGCCAGGTACAAAGTTCATCCATGTGTTAAAACCACAATACATCCATTGTTATATCATCCATGATTTAACACTGAAATCTCAGTTTAAGTCAGTGTGATTCTGCTAAATAAATGCAATAAATACAAAGAGACGTACATACTAATATAATATAAATATTACAGTGAAACCTAAGAATTAAAGTAATGTTCTTCTAATGTATTTTTTAATTGCAGAGATTCAAGGGAAAAATATGCCTGGTCTCTGGAGACACTCGAAGTCTCTGGTCTTTTTATTTTTATTTTTACACAAACATTGATCCTCTTCAAATGATTCTTCCTGGCAGGCATATTGAATGCTCCTAGTTCAGGGCAAATAAGTAAAACAAGTCTCAGCATGACGTAAACAGATTTGCTGAGAAGTCAAGCTGTTAAAATCTCGGAAAATGCCAAATGATCTGCACTTTACCCTCAAGCTCTATTGCAGTTGTAGTAATGTTTACACAAACCTCCGACCACTTCTCCAGAATTTTAACCAGAGAGATAACCTCTCCCTGAAAGTTAAACACACTTGAATTATGATGCATTTTCATTAAATTCTGTATATTAAACTACTCAACTGTAGGGTACATAAAGTATTCAGAGTTGCACCACCTGGACCTGCATTATGATAATAATACTGCTTATTATTAAAATTACTGCTTCCAATAATTTAACACCCTGAAAGGGGCCATTTTCATTTCGTTCTATTACTTTGTGTTTAAATACATTTTACTGATAATACCATTCAACTCAAAAGAGCAAATGCATTTATAAAATGTATATGATTAATGTATTTTGTTCACAGTTTACTCAGCAGCAATCTAACCGAAGACAACAATGAAGGGAGCAGACAAATCTGAGTTATGGCCGTAAATGAATGGTAAATCTTGCACCTTAAAAATCCTCCAGATTTTCCAAAAATCTTCCCCTTTGGATGACAAGCTGCATTCACTTGAAATACAGTAAAAATCCAAATTGATTTATGCTACAGAGAACAGGTCATAGAGAACTGAAATACAACCTATAATCAATTTTATTGAAACCGTTGGAACATGAATACAAAGAAGCACGTATATTGAACCTGACATTATAAATCTAACAATATAAATATTGAAAGCCTCTCTGTAAGTCATAAACAACATCTATTTTTCAAGAATGTGTTGGGGAAAAAGACTTCTACATTTACCATGAACATTACTGTAGATTAAATATGAGACATCACAATTTAAAGTTCAGTTTCCAGTGCAAAAAGTCCTACACATGGGATAAGGCAAAACACTCTCTAGAAAGATTAAAAACTATAGGCTACAAACACTGTTTGAAGAGAAAGGTGTGCACAGTTTGACAGAACCCAGGCTATAGGAAGGCCTACAAAAACACATTGGTGTTGGTCCCAGTATAGATTACTATTGGCTATTATAATCCGTCATACATTACCTTGGTTGTCCTAATGAAGCGGGCTATAAGGGGTTAAAGAACACCCAAAACTAAAGCATTTGATCAAAAAAGTTATCCAAGGCTCCGCATCATCATCATCACCATCATTCATCCAGGTGAACAGTTGAATGGCTACAATTATCGTATAGGCAGCACAGGCTAATTACCAGGTGATAAAGATTATTTCAGTTATCTGGGTCTCCTCTGCTCCATCCCATTGGGCAGAAATCCTGCAATGATCGGGACTGGCCATATGAGAGCAGCAACACTCCACACAATGATCACCAAAGTCATGAAACAAGCCACAAGTGTCGACTCGATCGGCTTCCTGTTCAGCCTCCAACTTTTGTCCCCCTTCAGCTCATCGAGGCTGAAATCCACGCAGCAGAAAGTGACCTGATCCCCGCTCTGCTGGCCCCGCGCCCGGCCCTGGCCAAACCTCCGGTACCTAGACAGCCCGCAGCCCACGCACAGCCGCAACTCCTGCTGACCCCCGGTGACCCCAAGGTGCTCGATGACGACGGGCGAGAGAGCCCTGTTGAAAGCCGCGGAGAAAAAAGCCCTTCCGTGGTTGTTGGTGGTGTAGATGAGCACATCACACTGGAACCCGAAGCTGCTGTCCCACCGAGCAACCAGCGAGGTGGGCAGGAGTCTCTGGACGCTCACGTTGCACTGGGACAGCGACTGCAGGGAGGAGGAGGAGGAGGATGAGGAGGAGGCGTCGGACGAGGCTTCGCTCTCCTCCACAGACCTCTTGGAGAAGCGCACGTCCACCTCCAGGTTGGCCAGGAACCTGTTGGAGGAGTTGATGGGTGGCAGGAGCAGATCTTCGTCGCTCCAGCCTTGGCATCGCTGGAGAAGTCCGGCCACCGCGGTGAGAGCCAGCAGGAGAGTCGGAGAGTTGTTCAGCATGGCACAGGGCGCGTCTCTCCTGCTCGCATGGTGCTGTGACGATCCGCAGGCGACGGATGAGGCAGTGTTTGAAAATGCCAGTCAGCCCGTGATTTTTAAAAACGCAGCTCCCGATGGAGAGATTCAAATCCCTGCTCGACTGGTATAAATGGAAACGTCCAGTGTCTGTCACATGCGCGCATCCCCCCTCCCTCTGGATATTTTCCTTATGACTTGCTCTCCAGACGTAGCCTGCAATTGCTTCACAGGAGAAGCAGTTTTGTGCGCTGCCTTCATCACAGCTCTGAGCTCCACTGCCTCTCTGTCGCTTCAGGTGTGTGAGCGCTGAGCACCAGAGGAGTGGTGAGAGGGTGGGGGGAACCTCCTCCAGTGCACAGTGCACAGGGACAGAGGTAAAAAAAAAAAACACTCCTCCCACTCAACAAGTAACACAAACACACACACACACACACACACACACACACACACACACACACACACACACACACACACACACACACACACACACACACACACACACACACAACAAAACATTCATAATTAAAAAATGCAACTACTGATCTCGAGGCAAAATTTCAGCCCTGATCTGTTGATCAGCAGGTAACCCCATTAGTGCTGCAGTTTTTCTCTCTACTATAAGAGAAGAGTGTGGATAACACACCGTAAATTTCCCCATCATGGGACTAAAACATTATTATCTTATCTTATCTTAAGTAGCCTAATACACCGACAGTACAGCCTGTGGCAGCATACTGAGCCCTCAAACTGCTCCTTTGAGACAGAGCCACTTCAGTGACCCTGCTCATTTCCTGTTTGTTTCTCTACTATGGTCACTTAAAGGACATGTTTTTCATGCTGAAATAATTCCCCCTTTTCATATGGGCCGTTATAAGATCCTGTGGCTCAGGAGGTAGAGTGAATCGTCCACTAATCTGAAGGTCGGTGGTTCAATCCCCGGCTCATCTAACCCACATGTTGAAGTGTCCTTGGTCAAGATAACTCACTCCAAATGGTGTCTGTGCATTGGATTATGGGGGAATGCAGTTTGTAGTGTAAAAGTGCTTTGAGTGGTCAGAAAACTAAGAAGGCGCTATAAGTGCATTTAAATTTCATTACTTCCTACGAGCACCAGATTTGTTTTGCACTTGGTAAGAAACTAAGAATGTTTCAAGAACGTTTAGTTTCACTTGCAACTTCACTCATGTTTTTAAGCGTAGTTGCACTGTCAACACAACAACCACTACATCCTGCATTGATGATGTATTTTCCTGTTATGTGCTTGTTGGGATTGCATCAGGATGCATTAGTGTTTATTGTGCCTCTGATTGACTAGTTCCCGTTGCCTTTGCTGGTTGCGTTGGTTAAGTTTAAGCATGAGGAATGAGATTGGTTAGGGTTACGGTAACAATATCAGGGTAAGCCAAACAGAGGCTGAGTAGAAAAGCAGTGGGATCCATAATAATGCGTCCCAAACCACCTTGGTGCAATGTATCACCCAATACATGGTGGCCGTTTACACTTGTATTTAGCGCTGTCCATTTGTGATCCGATCACGCGAGACACATTTTAACACCCAGTGTAAACAGGGTCAGTGACAGTGTGACAGTGAGCCAGCCTGAAAAATACAGGGACCCTGAAACTGGAGCAGCTAAATGTAATTCAGTGAAAAAGACTACATTTGTGGTAAATAAAATGCATTTTGCTTAAAAACTACACTATAAAATTCAGGTGGGGATATAGTGAATCTTTTATGTTTTTATTGATTTATTTGGCTGAAAATCATACAGAAACGACACATTTAACGATACTGATTCAAAAAACTCTCAGTTATCCTGAGACTTGACATCAGTGGCCTCAGTGGGTGTTACATCTCTGAATATGAGGAAAGAGATGGAAAAATATTTTTGAAAGTAACTCACAGTTGAACACACTTCTAAATGTGATTTTTTAGTAGCATGATGACAATTTTAGTGGCAGCAAAACATCAGATCAGTCATGAAAGCAACTGGCTACATGGCTATTGTTACTATAGTTACAACATGACCACAGGTACAGATAAACAGAATAGACAGTGATATTTAACGGCAAATGCAGTGCACGCAAGGTTCAAAACAAAAACCTCCGACGCGTGAGATGAATTCGGAGAGTTACATTTATATAATTGTCAATCCATAAATGACTCATTCATCACTAATAAGGGTCTCAGTGTGTGTCAACTTGTCACAGATAGTCCAACAGAAAGCAAGAGTACAAAAGCAGATGCCACTGATTTCTATTCTCTCACTTTACATTTTCATTGATTCGTTGGGCGACATACACATTTTAAAAACTTTAGTTTGTTTGCAGTAGCTTTAACACCATAATCCGCCTGTGAAATTCATAAAAACATACTTTTTTTGTAAACAGTTTCATTGTAAATTTCTATGAAAGCATCTCTGAGAGGAAAACTCTACAGCCCAGAATCTTAAACTGGTTTGTTCACCTGCTCTGTGACTTGAATGCTTTCTGTATATGATGGTGCTTGTTCTTGCAGGGGGGCAGCCAGACACATCAATAAACATGTGCCCCCTCCTGTGTGGCAGCAGCAGTGGTTTTGTACACACTGTATATCACCTGGCTGCTGCTGTAACTGCTCCCAACCCCTCTTTGTGTTTTGGATACAGCACTTTTATCACAAACAGCAAATCTGATTACAATTACGGCTGGGGACACAGCTGCAGTTAATCTCAATCCTGTGGAGTTCTAATAAAAGTTTAAATATTAGTGCCATTGGTTGAACACCTGGTCCATTTTGGCAAGGAGGGTTTCGAGGCTGCGGTCACCGTGATCCGGCTTTGGCTCAAATCTCCCTGAGCTCAGAGTCACCCATGTCAACTAAAAAGTACATTTACGAACAACGCTGATGACTAAAAAATGACTCAGAGGCCCAGACTGTGCACGATATCAGAAACAAATTGTTTCAATAATTTTTTGCATGTGTCATATCACCGTCTTTTTAAAAATGTTGTTATATTCATTCAATCATAATTTGAGCTTTTTCCAGGTATGTTGAATGCTCCCTGGCTGTGATGAGTATGTGGTTGTTTCTTCTTCAGGATGTCAGAGTTGATATTTTCCTGACTTTTTCCTTACATATAAGCATAAGCATAAGCATAAGCATAAGCATCCTGTGAAAACTTTGTACAGGATAAACTTTTAACCTCAAAGTATCCGCCACACTTGACAACATAATACAATCCAATACAAGAAAGCACAGACTTGCTTCAAAAAGTCAAATAACAGCCTTCATCATAAAAAATACATCAACCAAATTTGTCTTACCCATACACTTATCATAAAAATGTATATATACTGTATCAGAAAAGATAATTAGCTATTGACAGACCTGGATCTTTGATGAAAGGCAAATATGGATTATTCTCTTTCATCTCTGCCAGCTAGGAAACATAAATGGCACTTGTATTAATTGTTTTTCGCCTGTGCTGTTTAAATGCTATAATTTGCTCTAGAGGGCCTGCCTCCATCTATTTGATGTGAGGGCCAGCTCAAGTGAAAGACACCTTGGTCTCAATTTGCACCTGAAAGCCCTCATCCTCTTGTCCTCTTTTTAATTATGACCGTGTACCCTGCTCCAGCTTTTTTTTGTTGCTTAAACACAATCATTTGGTTGTTTAGGTCTCTTTCATCACACTCAGACATTTCTCTGGTGTGCGCGAGCACTCCCACACGTTTCCAAATGCTGGTCCCTCCGCATCAGATATACTCCAGACAATGTAATGGTGAACAGAGCGAGGAAATATAAATGACTGTCTTGTTCATTAATTATGCTATAAAAATGTAAATTGCTTTGGTGACAAAAAATGCAAATGGGACTAAGATAGAAGTCTCTTGTGCCAGTGGAGAATGTATAAAAGATTCATTGTCTCAAAATGTGGCTCTTTCTGCAGGAAACCCAAAAGAGGAGCTGTTAGTGGCTTCTGGCTGGCCTTCATCAACTCTGTGCTGGATCAGACACCATTAGTCTGACCCACCGGCTCGCCAGACAGCTGACTTAATTAGAAGTTGAGGGTTGAATGCGTGCATCTTCATATCCGCAACGTTCAAGCTCCTCTTTTACATCTGAGCCTGCACGGTAAATCCCCTGTTTCTCTCCAGAAGTCCTGTCATACCACCAATCACTGCCAGGATTCATCACCACGGCAACAAAACTGCGGTTTCCCTAGAAGCAGAGCAGTAGTGGTGACCACTGATGAGGAAATATGCAATCTGGTTAGTTGATAATAATATTAATACAACTAAAAGCATCATCATCATCATTAATATTATCATTAATGTTATGTCATTTCAGATCAGAACAGCCGCAAATATTCATAACAATGTTGAGTTCAGGTTCAGTCTGAAGAACAGTTGTTCAGTCTGACAGAGGAGAAGAGAGTTTTTTCTCTCATGTCAAATCTAGAGAAACAATATGAGTCAAAGACAAACTGCTCAGACAGCATTAAAACATGCAGCCTGCAAAGAGCTGGAGACAAACCTCAAAATCCACTCAGTGCATAGAGTAATCATGACGTAATGGGATAACAGGGTGTGAAAAATTCTTATTTTCATAAAGCTAAATACACTGTAACTTCCTGGAAAAGGGTTCATCCACACCTGCCATAAGACCAAATCACATATTACTTCTTTTTTTTAAAAGATTTTTTTCCAGCATGGACACCTTTATTGACAGTACAGAGACAGGAAATTACGGGAGAGAGGGGGGTGTGACATGCAGCAAGGGTCTGCCAGCCGGGACTCGAACCAGGGTCCGCTGCGTACATGGCATGCGCTCTTATCCACTCGAACACCTGCGCGCCCTACATATTACTTCTTAAGAGTGGTGGAAGAAGTTTTTCAGATTCTTTACTTATGTAAAAGTAGCAACTTCACAATAAAGAATTGTGAACTAAAATGTTTATATTAAAGCAATTATTACAGAAATAATATCCACAAAATGTACCTCTAAGTATTTAAAGTACAAGTCATCTTACAGAGAGCTACATTGTTGTACACAGTATTGTATCATTGGACTATCTATACTGATTCATGTGAACGTATATCCTGTTGAGTAGTTTAATCTATTACAATGTATCACATTGTATAAGCTATTTGGATGAAAACTTAAATTGCAAAAGTAACCATATCAAATAAATGTGCTGGCGTAGAAACACAAGGAATAGCACGTACTGAAAAAACTCAAGTAAGGTACTAAGTACATCAAAATTGTGCTTAAGTACTGCATTCAAGTGAATATATCTAGTGACTTTATGCAACTACTTCATGTAGTGTACACACAGTAAAAAACATGTATCTCCAAAGTTGGTCCATTTTTCAGAAAAACTGAAGGATGTGAAATTGTTTCTTTTATGGTTTGACAAAAGTCTTGTACATCTTATAGATCCCCTCCAGATATGGTTAAGACATTTTTTTCTATTAAAAAAAACTTTCAATACCTAGAAATTCTTAAAATGCCATCTCCTCCTCTTCCCTCATTAAAAATACAGATTCTATGAATATGCAAACATTCATAATATTTCAGAAGTTACACTGTTGGATACAACATGTCTCCTACTTGTCTGTAAAGTTCATTCTCAGTGTTTGTGCACTGGAGACTTCAAATTTCCACATCACACTTGTGTAAGTTGCATACTGGACCACGATTGGCTCCCAAACTAGTTGTGATGTCCCAAGTCATGCTCATATGTACACGCCTTAAACTAAATTTTTTGCTGAGCACAGAGAAACTTTCCATTTTCAGCAGATGAATATAAAGACAGCCTTTTAGTGTCAAACTCTAAGCATACAAAATTGTGCACAGTGGAGCTGAATGTAAAACTAGTTAAAAAGGGTGATGTTTTTCTAACCAATGAAACGTAGACTTTTTGGAGAACAGTAACATTATACTATATATTGCGTTGTCATCATATGATTTGATATATTTCGCTCATTCTCCCGCTCACTGTTAACCTTTTGCTTCCTACTAGAGGACAATTTAAAAGTCAGTGTATTGGTATCTTAATCAGAGTGCTGCCTGTGCTCTGCTTACAGCCGGTTTCGGGAGAATGCGGAGGCATCTGCAGGACTGAGGAGTTGTACACTAATTAGTAACAATTAATTGCCAAGGAGCTGCTCTGAAATCAGGCAGTGTGGATTGGGAACCAGAGAGAAGACGTAACATTTATGTAGTTTTGTAGAACAGTCTCACTGTTTCAGAATCTGCGTCTTTCATCCCAGATGAGTGAAAATCATCCAGCCGTGTGAGACAGATCAGTATAGACAGTGTAGTGGTGCTGCCAGATACCTCATAGATTCTTTAAGATCTTCCTCCAGCCCCTTCATCTCTTCTGTACCACCATGTTTCTCTCTGGGGCCGTTGTCTTCCACAAGAACAGATAAGTGAAGGACACATAGGTCTGTCAACGTGAAATAGGCCCTGGAAATAACATCACACTTATCAGGCTCTCTGAACAGCGGTCAGAGGCGTGCAGAGACCTATCAGCCTGCTCCTCGCCGGTCTGTGAGAGCTGAGATGGTGTGAGATTACTTCTCTGTGTCTCCACCACCAACAGCAGCAGCGGTTCACTTCTCATTGAGGCAGATTGTGAATCACACACCCGTCCACGAAAGGTCACCTTGGACAGGTGAAGACAAGTCAGCCCCCCTACTCCGTTCATCTGCTTTCTACCTAACACATAGCTGCTTGCCGTGTGGTCGTTTGTCATCTGGTTCTCTGCTAGTGAAATGCAATCGTCTTCCGACACAGGGAGAGAGGGGGTGATTACCGTGGGTTGTTTGTCATGGTGGGAATGGGGAGGTGGATGTGGGTGGAAGAGGAGGATGATTGGTTGCTTTCAAAAGGGATTTGTTTGAAAAACAACAGACGGCATGCTTGTACCTGAGACTCAAAAGCAATGTGGCAATCCAAAAAAAATGCACAATGTAATGCAACTAAAAATAACTGATTAAAAGAATATGCCATTAAATTGAGGAATGATGCCATGCTGCTTCTTTTTTTTTTGCTGTTAATTAGAATAAAATATAAGAAGTGGAACCGTGAGACAAAGCTGGCATCTGGAAAGAGGATCAGACTTTCACAGAACTGAGTCCATGTTTTATTTCAGAGTGTTGTCTCTCCCCAGACTCCCAGCAATAAACTGGCTTTGCTCACCCAGACGTTCCCCGAGGACATCAGGCCTCCATCTGCTCCTGTTATACCTATCATTTTTCCTGATATGTCATGTTGTTAGAGGACCATTATTTTGAATGTATTGACCTTGAGTAGCCACATTTCACAGAGTACGGGCCTCACAACATTTGACAAGGAGAGAATTTTTGTTTTTGTGCTCATAAAATTGTCACTTAATGGCCCTGAGTAACATTTATTATCTCAATCTGATTTGAACTATGAGAGGTGGAGTCCCGGAGTCCGCCATGAACATGAACATCTCATCAGTTTGTAATGAGGAAACACTAGGGGCACCATTAGAAATTAGATCAAATTTCAAAACATAGGCGTATTTCTATGCACCAATCATATTTTTTTCTGTTTTTCCATCTTCCCATTAAGTGCAGGGAAAGTCAGCCGGTGTGACAAGTGAAAAATCAGATCAGACCAATCAGGATTTAACAATATTTTAATCAAAATCTGAAGACAGTCATGGGTTTGCTTGCTTGTGTTTTCAGGCTGCTGTCACTTGAGTCTGATCAAACCACACCTAAACAGCTGTAATGACACAGATTAGCTGAGATTTGAGAACTAACAAACATTTTTCACTATTTCTTCTGCAGGAATTAAAATTTTGAACAACTACCTGCAGTCCTCCATGAAAAATTGTTACAATAAGGAAGATAGTATCAGATTCATTCATCAGAAAGCCTCCTGCTGTATCTGTCTGCTGACAGACGAAGAGTAAGTGTCTCAACTGTGTCAAAAAGCCATTTCCCTCTCTCATTCCTCGTCTTCAGCCACATCCTGTTTTGCCCTGGGCGGAGGCACCCATTTAACTCTGATATACGACGGCAGGCCGGAGCAGATCCCCAGGTTTAGCTCACTGACGTCAGATTGAGGAACTCTCTCTGTCTCCTGCTAATGATACCCCACCCTCCCTTTTCTCTGACTTCTTCTCTCCTTCGCCGCCTCTGTCTGAGCGTCAGATCAAAGATGAGAGCCACGGGGAGAGCTCGTAGAAAAAGAGGCTCTGATGAGACACTGCCTCCTCCTCCTCCTCATACTCCTCAGTGCTGCTCTGCTCTGTGATGAAGATGAGAGTGAGTGGAAGTGCTCACTCAGTCAGCAATCACTTTACGCTGGAAGTTGGCATCAAAGACATTGTGCTCGTCTCAGAAATCACGCATAATGAAAGCTCTCCAGAGGATACCTGTACTTCTGTTGGTTGTAGAAATGATTTCAGAGATGTGTTCTGGCTGAAATGTTTAATCTCTTTGTGCGGGATTATGATTTAAGACTCCAGAAGATAAAAGAAAAACAACCAAGAGGTTTAATCAAGGAAGCTGCGTCAAGACTTTGAAATAAAACAGTAAACATGTGATGCATGCTAAAAGTCAGTGGATTCAAATGTTACCCAGTTTGGTCAATATAACAAAACAATACTGTGTTAATGTTACAAAGAGGCAAGGGGCTGTTTTGATCCAGTTATTTTTTTATTTTAATGTTGGGTTATTTTAGCTTTATATAAACTATACTAGACTATACTGCAACAACTTTAAATGTAATATAGATATTATTTTGTACAAGAAGCATTTGTGACAGTATTAGCTAAAGCTTGTTGTGTGTAACACTGATGCTTTAAAGATTATTCATAAGAAATAAATTTAAAAAATTTGGTTGTGAAAACTCTTTACACCTCCTAAGTTCCTCAGGAAAAATACTCCAAAGGACCTCCTGACCACCACAATTCATAAATTAGCAACTTATTAACATTTATAATCGTGGCCTTGGTGACTTATTAAAAAGTAAAATGTCCATGATTATTTTCCAATGCATTATCAACATTAATAACTGAATTGTTATTCAAATGGTAAACAAAATGATTTCTCCCAACCCAAAAGCCAAAATGTTGTTTCTTATAGTTTATAGCCGATTTTTAAATCATCAATAAATAATTTATTTGCCATTATTAAAGCCAGTTTGTCACAGCCTATTCCTGCTTTATTACGGATTATTAAAATATTAGAAAGTTAAACACAATTACTAATACAGCAGAAGTTCTTGACAATGAACGAAAAGGAAAATCATTTTCCTTTTGAAATCGGGGGCAGATTTATTGGGAATAATAATTTAGGTATTAAAACATTGATTAAGGAGATGCATTGACTTCTATTCATTGTAGACAGCGAAACCCTATGGAGGCCAATTTCCGCCACTGTGATGAAAAAAAAAAGATCCTGTAAGTCATAATAATGAGAAACTATCTCAAAATAATGACTTAGTATCTCAAAATAATGAGAAACTATCTCATAATAACTTACAGGATCTTTTTTTTTCATCACAGTGGCGGAAATGGGTTTCCATACAACCCAAACCTTAACCAGTACTTCAGAAATTATGCTTTGCCTCATTAGGACCTGGTTTTGGTTTACGAATTTGTTGGTGGGATTAATATAATGCACATTTCTGTAATGAAAACTACATGATCGGAAGCTTTTTATTCTTACGTTTATGTTTTAACATGATCAGCAGGACAAGGCTTAACGTTACGTCATTGTCAACGCGCGAGCGTGTCTATAAAGTTTATTTCAAATCCAAGATGTCTGCGCGCTTGGAGGAGTCGTGAGGCAGGAGAGCAGGTCGTTTACAGCTAATTTAAAGGCTCAATATGCCATTTACAACATGGACTAATGGTTTTACATTAGCGACCATAACGCGGACATAAAGACCAGGAAGTAAAGCAGTAAGTTGTTTTTTTTAAATTGTGCTTCATGCTTCATTCAGAGCAGCAACACGCAGTCTGAATCAGAAAACAACTAATAATCAACTTTAACGACCTGAGCACACACAAACACGTATAAACATGTATTTGCGATAACTTCAAGTGTCGAAATGTGCTTGTTTGTGTTAAGTGAGCAGAAAGATGCGTTTCATATGTCTGAAATCAAGGTCATCACAGCATGAAGGATGGTTCAAAAAGATACAAATCAATCATATTTGAATGTAGTGACGCGTTGTAGTTGAAAAAAATGAGCAAAGATATTAGAACAAAACTGTGATGTTTAAAGGACAGGTTCACCATTTTTCATGTCTGTCTTCAAACAACAGTCAGATGAATAAGAAAGTGGGGAAACTCAAGAGATAAATAACATTTTGGAGAATTGTAAGGAGTGAATAAAGAAATATATACAAATGCGTAGGATGTATGTATTTATACATCCATACATACACACATAAGAAAGAGAAACCAACACCTCACGAGCAAAGAAGTGTAGTCTGTTTGATTTTTAAGATTTAAAAGCAGCAACAGAGTGGGCTGCTCCAGAGCCATCATTCCTCCTGTTCATACCAACCATAAAAGAGTCCCTTCAAATGTGTTTTCAATGTAAGTGATGTGTCCACACAGTCATTTAAAAGTTGATGTGAAGCTTACATGAGGCTTCAGCTGTCTGAGTTAGACATTTGAAGTGGATATCTGCCACATTTACAGTCTTTTTAGCATCAAAGTAACATCTTCAAATTGCTTAGCCAGCATTTTAAAACTATATTCATTTAATGTAAAACAGACAAAAGCAGCAAATCTTCTCATTCAAGAAGCTGTAACTGGTCAGTGTGTGGTTCACTTTTGCTTGAAGTTTACAGACATGAAAACAGTAACAATAAAATGGTTTCTGATTCATTTTCTGTCAATTGACTAATTGATGAGTCGATTTGGGCTGCGACTAACAATTATTTTCAGCATTGATTAATTTGTTGATTATTTTCTTGGTTAATCGATTAGTCGTTTGGTCTATAAAATGTCAGAAAATGGTAAATCACTGTTCCTCAAAGCCCCAACATCCTTACATGTTTTCATTTGTCTCAACCACGAGTCCACAACCCAAAGATAATCAGTTTACTGTCACAGAAAACCTAAAAATGCAGCAACAATCAGGAAATGTTGATATTTTTTTCTTAAGGAAAAAGAACACTAAAATCATCAACAAAACTGTTGGCAAGCAATTTTCTGTTGATAAAGTAATCATTGCAGCTCTAGAGTCAACGTATCTTTCTCATATTATGTTTATTCACAGTAAGGATTATTTCTAATGTGGATATCGGGCGGAGTTGTTTATTATTGATTTCACGTTCACTCAATTACAGCAATAGACACTTAATCTCTGCCACAGTTTCACAATCACAGGTGAAATGATTAGTTGATAAGTTGATTGACAGAAAATTAATCACAAAACTTTAGATAATCAATTCAGTCAACCAATCAACAATTTAAAATCCTCACCTTAGGCTTTATGAAATTGTGATGGACATTTTTTTTTAAATCATTTTATAGACCTAATGATTAAATGATTATGTAAAGAATAATCTGCAAATAAAATAAATTGCAATTCGCAGCCCTAATACAATAACTAGTCAATATCTACTCACGCAGTATATTGTATACAGGTACAGATACAATACCAGAATTTCTGTTCTGATACTAAAACATTTTTGATACATCACTTTGAGGTGGAAAAAAACATTTTTTAATTTAATAAGATAACACTTTTTTTTAAAGCCAAATGTCTAAATGTGGCACTGTTTTCTTAACAAAGCTGCCATTCAAAAATGACTAAAGTGAGCAAAATTATTGTTTAAATCAGTAAATATCTGATTAAGAAGAATGATAAATAAAAGTAAGAATAAGTAATTAAGACAGAGTCTGAACCAGCACTCAGTTTTGGATACTTGTTGATAGACACACATGTTCAGTACCCAAAAAGTAGTTCAAAGACTGATCTCCAGCATCGCCGTCACATGCAGCAGTGCCAGCGTGCTGTTTGCAGAAGTTTTCACTTTTCAGTCACTCTTTCACAGGAAACGCCCGAATGGATGATCTCAGTCACCATAGAAACATTTTCTCAGTCTCTCGCCTCGACTCAGCCCACTCACTCGCACCGTCAGAGATGCACACAACCTTGAGTGCTCAACTCTCCCAGCCTCAGCCTGAGGGAGGAGTGTTGGTTGCTGCGATGCTGAGGTTACACTCCAGAGAATTCAGTAAAAAACACATTTCCCACAAGCAAGTGGGTAGCTGAGAGGGGAGTGGAGATCGTTTCTCACTGGTTTTACACTATTTAGTCAGAAAAAAGCTCTGTTAACCCCAGAAGCTTTGTCCACACTGGTTTCATTTCAGGTTTGTCACATTCTCGTTGAACGATGTGGAGTATTGTAGTTAAACTAACTTTTTTGGTTTAGGCAAGTCTTTCTCCCAAAGATACATTTATAATCAAGAACATCGCAGAATATGAGATGAGCATTTCATTGAATTCTGTACGGCATCATTTTCATTTTCCTCATTTTCATCTCAGTGTGGCATCAGGCCCTGGAGATGATCACTTTTTCCACTCCGCAGCTCAAAAGGTCTCACAGTCTGAGATCCAGATGTGTTACTGGTGTGAAAATAGTCTCCTGACAGGTCAGGTTAGCAGCAGTCTTCCTCTGCTGCAAAGGAGGCAGAGAAATCTCTCAGGTTACCTTGGAAACTGTGTTTATGTACATCTGTGTAGGAGACTAATTTAGGTCAAATTGTTTTTTTTTTCTTACATGTTGACTGTCTGACCTACATTAAGTCATTGGACAGTCTGGCCTATCTGCAGCCTTTTTGATGTGGCCACAACACGTTTTTAATATTGTTTAACTGGATAATCCATCTGTTGCTTTTCCACATTTTCTTTTTACTAAACTAAGAATGACTAAATGTCATGTACATGGCTGAGGTAGAGACGTGTATAAGATTGCAGGGTAGTTTCACAGGAAACAAATCAGTGAATAATTATAAAATCAGTTGATTGAAGACGTCGTTCTCATGTCTGAGCTGGCGGCTCAATGAGAACAGCCTGATCACATCACACTGAATAACGTTCTTATATCACAAAATCCTGCACAGAACACAGACTGTGAAAACAAAAATCACAGGTTGACAGCTGCAGAGCTGAGATATCAGTCACTGTGTTATTGACAGGCGGACTCACATGTGCTGTACTGCTTCGTAGATCCAATATGTCCGAGCTCATAGTCCACAATGAAGCATTGAACTGGGCCTGTTGTTGTGTGGATTATAATTCTGTGATTTCTTTTTAAAAAATGTTCTTCTTTTGTAATGTACCATTATACCATATAGTGTTGTTCAGGATCTTAAAACTTTAGAGACAAGATTTAAGTGTTGTCAGTTTTTGTCAGTCATGATGGAGAACCAGCATGAATAACACCAGCACCCTCAAACTGGAAGCAGCTAAATGGTATTCAGCCATCATTCGTTTTATCTAAAATTACCCCTGTGCTTTTCCTAATGTGACATGTTTACATTTCTTCTGTGAAAAAGGCTTAACCAACAGTCCATAACTCAAAAGCATCAAATTTACACTGTAAAAAAAGACAAAAGTAGCCATTTTTCACATTTGAGACGCTGGAGTTTGAAATTACATTGTTATTAAAATGACAGATTAACAAATTAATGAATCCGTCTTTTGAGCTCCACTTTTTATAACCTACCTCTGGAAAACAAATTAGTCCACTGACCTGACACCATCCCATCTCTCTGCCTGTTTCAGGGGACCGAACCATGCAGGTGTTAGTGAGAAGGTTGGCTCTGTATCCTCTGGGTGTTGCCAGGTCTGGCCAAATCAGGGCTGCTCTCCTGAACCCAGTACCCTGCCTCCTGCCCCCCAGTACCCGCACCCTGTTCAGTGAAACAGGAGTGTGGGAAAAGGACTATCGGACGGAGACCCGACGCCGAGTGGAAGAATGGTGGCACCCACGAATCATGGCTCAGTGGCGCAAGGATACGCTGGAGGAGGTGAGACGGCCTTCAGTCTTCAGCTCAGTGATTGTGTATAAATCTGTGAAATGTGCAATAATGAGTTATGATCAAGTTCTCTGAGTATCCAGATTGTGTGTTACCTTATCCACATCTCCTCAACTTAAGCTACTTATTCATTATTATTATTCAGATGCTTTTATCAGGGTTTCTTTAACCATTATATACAAGCTACTTATTAATAAGTCAGTAAAAGAACAAAATATGATATAAATGATGAAACGCTGAAAAGAAAAGTCAAAGCTTAATTTATTGGAGTAATACATGGTTCCACAGCTGCAAGTAATGATTATTTTTCACCGGTGATTGATCTGACAAGATGTTCACTTAATAACAGAGAAAAGCAGCAAATGCTCATATTTGAGAAGCTGGAACCAGGAAATGTTTGTCATTTTCAATTTTCATTATGGAGCTCTAACAATGATATGAACATGAAAATCGTGACTAATTAATTTTCTGTCAACTGAATCCTTTCAGCCTTACGTGCAGCAGAGTTTAAGCAAGGAGCCAAAAAAGTATGTTGAGGTGACTCAGCCGTTACAGAAATAAGTGGATGACCTGAATCAGCATGCACCTGCAGGCAGATGATCAGAAACCGTTATACCGAAATGATGATGTATACACATATACTGTATAACCAGGTGTCTCATGTTAGATGTAAATCTCATATCCCCAAAAGAGATCAAAACCAAGATAACATTCAAAACCGGGAGACTAATGTGCATGAAATTGCAGAAAGTCTTTCATAAATGGACAGAAGTGCTGGCTTTTAAATCTGCTCTTTTTTGACATCACTCACACTGTAAAAACAGCTGCTGTAAAAGTGAAAATTTTGTCCAAAAGCCAATGTTGTTCCAGCCCATTTTGGAGTAATTTTTTCACTTACTCTGCTGCAAAATCCACATTCACTAAATCCATCAGTCTAGAGAAATCTGTATGTAAACATTGAAACACATTTTAGCCTTTAACAAAAAATGTTTTAATTGATTAATAGGTTATTAAGCATCCATCCGGATGTTTCTCAACTATTACTGGCCCTTGTAGCTCATCTGGGACTCAGAGCTCCGGCTGATTTTATATCCTAATGATCTGAGCGTGTGGCTGTCTGGGAGAGGCTGACAGTGATTAAGTGCATTCATGACATCCCTGGTCCTAATTAATTAATTTATTGAAAAATTCATGGCTCAGGTTTCCTGTAATCACGTATAGCTGGATGTAAGTGGTACTTACAGTGTTGCTGTGGAAACAGTGTTGTGACTGCAAACCATCCATAATCAGCGCTGCCGCCGCTCAGATTTTGACTCTATAATCAGACGCTGTTGGAGCCTCAGCGACAGTAATACACCAGAAGTCAGCGCTCCCGTTATGTGTGTGATGAGTTATTATTCCTGTCCTGACCTCATCAGGTTAATGCAGTATCCTTCAGGACTCATTCAGAAGGCAGACTGATAATGAGGTGATCTCTTACACTGTTATTGTAGTCTCTCAGGATTAAAAGTTTTTTGATCCCGTCCTCATCCCATGAGATTTTTCTAATGGCTGTTTACATTATTATTATTTTCACAGAGCTCCAACAGGAAGAAGTTTTATGTCCTCTCCATGTTTCCATACCCATCTGGGCGACTGCACATGGGCCACGTGCGAGTGTACACTATCAGCGACACAATTGGCCACTTCCAGAGAATGAGAGGACATCAGGTACACGTCATTTCATTTCAACACTTTTTCTGAATGTACACGACTTTTTCCTAAAAGTAGAAGTTAGAGAGACTTTTAAAAGAACATTGAATGTGTGACTGTAATGTAAAATATAAGATCAAGGGAATGGAATAATAGATAGCAAAGGGGATTTTCCACAGTATTTGAGCACCAAAGATGGTAGGCGGAGTTAAATGTAACTCATATTCATTGAAACGAGAATTAAAACAATATTTGGGTGAAATGACAGATTTGTTGTCATCAGCGTTAAGTTTAAAGGTTATTTCGCATGCATACTCACTTTTCTCCATACATCACCTCTCAAAACAGGTTTCATGTCCTTTTTCATGTCCTTTTAGGACATTTAGAGCTGGTTGATCTCTCTGTGTTTGACATATATACGATAACACTGTATTTGACGTAACTGCTGATATCCCCACACTTTATACACTGCTCAAAACAATAAAGGGAACACTTAAACAACACAATGTAACTCCAAGTCAATCACACTTCTGTGAAATCAAATTGTCCACTTAGGAAGCAAGACTCATTGACAATCAGTTTCACATGCTGTTGTGCAAATGGAATAGACAACAGGTGGAAATTATAGGCAATTAGCAAGACATCCCCAATAAAGGAGTGGTTCTGCAGGTGGTGACCACAGACCACTTCTCAGTTCCTATGCTTTCTGGCTGATGTTTTGGTCACTTTTGAATGCTGGCGGTGCTTTCACTCTAGTGGTAGCATGAGACGGAGTCTACAACCCACACAAGTGGCTCAGGTAGTGCAGCTCATCCAGGATGGCACATCAATACGAGCTGTGGCAAGAAGGTTTGCTGTGTCTGTCAGCGTAGTGTCCAGAGCATGGAGGCGCTACCAGGAGACAGGCCAGTACATCAGGAGATGTGGAGGAGGCAGTAGGAGGGCAACAACCCAGCAGCAGGACCAATACCTCCACCTTTGTGCAAGGAGGAACAGGAGGAGCACTGCCAGAGCCCTGCAAAATGACCGCCAGCAGGCCACAAATGTGCATGTGTCTGCTCAAACGGTCAGAAACAGACTCCATGAGGGTGGTGTGAGGGCCCGACGTCCACAGGTGGGGGTTGTGCTTACAGCCCAACACCGTGCAGGACGTTTGGCATTTGCCAGAGAACACCAAGATTGGCAAATTCGCCACTGACGCCCTGTGCTCTTCACAGATGAAAGCAGGTTCACACTGAGCACATGTGACAGACGTGACAGAGTCTGGAGACGCCGTGGAGAATGTTCTGCTGCCTGCAACATCCTCCTGCATGACCGGTTTGGCGGTGGGTCAGTAATGGTGTGGGGTGGAATTTCTTTGGGGGGCGGCACAGCCCTCCATGTGCTCGCCAGAGGTAGCCTGACTGCCATTAGGTACCGAGATGAGATCCTCAGACCCCTTGTGAGACCATATGCTGGTGCGGTTGGCCCTGGGTTCCTCCTAATGCAAGACAATGCTAGACCTCATGTGGCTGGAGTGTGTCAGCAGTTCCTGCAAGATGTAGACATTGATGCTATGGACTGGCCCACCCGTTCCCCAGACCTGAATCCAATTGAGCACATCTGGGACATCATGTCTCGCTCCATCCACCAACGCCACGTTGCACCACAGACTGTCCAGGAGTTGGCGGATGGTTTAGTCCAGGTCTGGGAGGAGATCCCTCAGGAGACCATCCGCCACCTCATCAGGAGCATGCCCAGGCGTTGTAGGGAGGTCATACGGGCACATGGAGGCCACACACACTACTGAGCCTCATTTTGACTTGTTTTAAGGACATTACGTCAAAGTTGGATCAGCCTGTAGTGTGCTTTTCCACTTTAATTTTGAGTGTGACTCCAAATCCAGACCTCCATGGGTTAATGAATTTGATTTCCATTGATAATTTTTTGTGTGATTTTGTTGTCAGCACATTCAACTATGTAAAGAAGAAAGTATTTAATAAAAATATTTAATTCATTCAGATCTAGGATGTGTTATTTTAGTGTTCCCTTTATTTTTTTGATCAGTGTATATCTTTGCTTACAAAGAGGCGCTACACTGTTCCCCCAGCTCTTCTGCTTTTCTAAATGGCTGCATGTACACAACACATTATTGAGAATATTAATAATAATAATAATAATAATAATAATAACTTCGATTTATATAGCGCCTTTCAAGGTACCCAAGGTCGCTTTACAAGAGTGGGAGTAGGGGGGTAGGGGCAGGGTGGGGGTTTAGGGAGGGTAGGCAAGAGAGAAGAGGTGTGTTTTGAGGTGCTTTTGAAACTGTGACAGAGAAGTAGCGGAACGGATAGGAGGGGGCAGGGTGTTCCAAAGGGTAGGGGCAATTGCACAGAAAGCCCTGTCACCAAAGGTCTTGAGTCTGGTGCGGGGAGTGGAGAGTAAGTCCTTGCTGGTGGAGCGCAGGGACCGTGACTGGGTGTACGGGTGGAGGAGGTCGGTGATGTACTTGGGTGCCAGTGAGTGAAGTGATTTGTAGGTGAGGAGGAGGATTTTGTAGCTGATGCGTTGTTTGATTGGCAGCCAGTGGAGTTTCTTGAGGATGGGGTTGATGTGCTGCTAGGGCTTGGTGTGTGGCTTGGTGTGGCTATTATTAATATCATCTCTGTTCACACTCGCTCACTGAACTGTGACGCTGCCTATCACTTTACTCACGCTCTCTTCTCACAGTGTGCACATAATATAATGCACTCTCTATAGCATTAATGTAATGTGGTAACATGATGATACCTCCTCACACTGCTGCAGTTACGCAACCAAAGTTTATACAATCCAGGGAGCATGTAATTAAATTTTTCTGTGCTTGTTCTTGAATTTCTAAATGTGTGGCCCCCTGCACATCTGAGCATCATGAACATTATTTTAATCCAGGGCATTGATCCCTAATCTATAACTTTATTGTTTAATTCAGATTTTTTTGTGTTTCGTTACATATGTTCGTACATACTTTTTTTTGGTTGAGGTTACCTGGTTATATCTTTTTATGTTGTTGGATAAAAACATTGGACCCATTTTTTTGTGATTTTTGAAAGTTTTTACTTTACACAGTCTTCACAGACACATTTTTGTATGGCCCTTTAAACCCATTGAACCTTTTCATAGGGAAGATACACATTGTTCTTGTTGGCTGACAATTTATGATAACATAAGTAGTAGTAGAAGAAGTTCGAACCTCTCCTTGATATCTCCTTTTATGGTTACAATTGGGTAAACAAGGTAAAAGTAAAATCCATACTCTTGATCTCGAGCACTCGAGTGTGTTATTGATTCGACTCTGTTTCAAATCAAAGCGTTGCGGTCGATATTCAGCACTCTGTTTGAGTCCACTAAACTGTGGGCGTTGATGAAGCAGTGACCAGTGTCTGACACACGGATCGAGCTCCTGCTGTCACCCGCATCCTCTGACATCACAGTGACAACCTATGTTCAGCTCTTTCCCTTTGGGTTTTCCTCACACCATAAGACGATAAGGTGGTTTATGACAAGCCTCTCCTTTCTTTCTTTTTCTTTTCCGGGTGGATTTTGAGGTGCATATCTCCCTTACCTGCAGTCTGTTTCCTCCCTGAACAGAAACACAGTTTCACATGACTGGCAACTACTTCCTGCCCAAGAGTGTACTCTCAGCATCTGTCAGAAAGCAAACCTTGTTCCACTGTATGCTCACAGTCTATTCACTAGTTAATTAAGGGAGTTACGTTCTGCTGATGGTCACACCCTGCAGCTATTTTCTGGCTTTCAAGGAGATTTCAAGTGTGATATAATGGTCTTTTAAATAATGAAATACAATGATTTCTACTCAGACCAAATTTTCTGTTGTCCTACACCAACACGTCATCAAATCTCAATGTTACAGAGCTTGTGAAAAAAAAAATGTGTTTCTTATTATTACTTCAGTTGGATGTTTGAGCTTCAATGTGCAAAGTTTCACAATAGAAATCAGTTGTTACCTTCATCTGCTGAAAATGGAGAGTTTCTCTGAGCTCACCTTAAGTCTGAGTTTAAGGAGCGGGCCTATGAGCATATTTTGTGACATTACACCTCCTTTGGAGCCAGTGGTGGTCCAGTATAGCGCTTACACAAGTGTGATATGGAAACTTGAAGCTTTCAGTGTACAAACACTGAGAACGGACACAACATGTCTACATACACTGAAATGAATGACATCTTGTGTCCAGCTGTTAAACTTTACAAGTGAAAAATATTTACAATGAGGGAGAAGGGAAATTTGTCATTTTATAGCTTTTAATGAGATAATTGGTAACCTTATCAAACACAAATGATTATTCAAAGCAGGTGTCCATGGCTTACTTAGCTCATTGGATTAAGTAAATTGAATTGATTAAACAAACCAGATGTAATGTGTTGGTTAGGTTTGGATGTTAAACAGTTAGCTAGGTTAGCTGTTTCCTATTGTTTCTAGTCTTAATGCTGCAGTAGATCAGAAAATCTTTTTCATGATTTGGGTGAACTGGTCCTTTTAATGATTTAAATGAAAACAAATTAATCATGCTTATCTTCTTCCTGTCCTTCATTCTGCAGGTGCTTGTGCACATGATCTGTTGTATATAATTAGGAAACTTAATGACAAAAGGTGTTTGGTAATGAATAATGAATAAGCTGAATTTATTTAATTGCATAGTGAGCTCTGAAAGACACTAACATAGTCGGGATCAGGAATTACAAGAGTTTCATTTAGAATCAATTTGTGTGATGAGAAAACCAACAAGTGTTGGTTTTGCATTTCAAAGCTGCCACAGATGGAGTGAGTCTCTTAGCTGCGACCGTGTGGGTGGACACTTGCATGAAGCAGTGTGGCCCCACATTCACAAAATCAGCCTCCCAGCACTCCTGTCCTTCCTGCTGTGACAGAGAAGAGCCTGGAGCTGTGGATGGATGTATCTGTCACAGGTTGGCACTGACGTCCTCTACATTACAGCGGACAGATTGTAATAAAAACAGCCTCCTGTTTCTCCTACGTTCATCTTCCTTCGCCTCCAGTCACTCATGCTTTGAAATGTCTCCATGATAACAGGTTAGGAATGAGCCTGTAAAAACTGGGACCAGTCTATATGCGTTGTGTGGACATAAGGATAAGTGGAGCTGAAGCTATTAGCAGTGAAAAGATAATTTGCCTCTGCCACTCTCTTTGAACTTTGAGAATTGAGCTCACTAACGCGGCCTGTCCATCACAGCCATTCCCTGTAACAACGACTCATGAATACGGTCTGACTTTAATGGAGTTTTACTCTGAATAAACAACATAGTAGAGTATCCATCCTAATGAGGTGCATGTTTTTCTTTGCTTTGTTATTTACATAGGTTATCTTCAGCTTTTGCCTGACTCTGTGTGCCTGTATTCCTCCTGAGCAGTCACAGTGGTCCACTGAGCTGAGCTCTCTTAGCCTAATACCATCCAGTGCTGGGCTTTACAAATGAGGGCCATGCAGTTACCAAGGATACCAATTCATCTGAAACATCAGACCCAATAGAGTCCGTACAGCGATCCTCTCCAGTCCTCGACTCCTTGTCACTCGGCTGCTCCTCTACTTTGCTCATGCCTTCCACTGCTGCGCTTTTATCTCGTCTCTCTTTCTCTCTCTCTCTCTCTCTCCGAAGAGCTTCAGGGGAAAGAAATTAGTCAAAAGAAAAGTCGTCGGCAATGATTCATGTCAAGGAGGGTGTAATGTTAAAAAGAGGGGCAATAAAATGTGGAAGTGAATAAAAGTATGGAAGCAGTCATAGAGAGGAAGTGGCAGCAGATGATGATCATGGTGGTGTTTAAGAAATTCATTTGTAGCAATTCCATACAGACATTAAAGGCTGTTTAGTATTTAAAGCCGTCACATCCACATCCTCTATTCTGAACTAGGCCTTGCTCTTACATTATATAACAGCTGCATTAAATTGCAGGCTACATCTATGAACCACGGCATGTAATGGAGTTTAGATCAGCAGGGGGACAACGCATTATCATATAGAGGCCATCCTGTGCTGCATTTAGGGAAACCCAACACTATTTGGCTGAGTAAATTCCCTCCTAAAAGAGATGGAGGTGACATTTTTTTTTTTTTTTTTTGTACAGCTGGCTCAGATCCTCATTTTATATCAGAATAGGCAACAAAAGGACAAAACTCACAGAAAGTCAGCCATCTTTAAAGTGCGTTAAGGTTAAGTTGGTCACTACAAATGTACTTGATTGTGTGGGATTGCACTATTGAATATTTCCATTATTTATTAATCTGTAGATTGATTTATTGTTGCAGATTTAATTCAACATTAAATTTTATAACTGAAGCAGCAATCCTCACATTTAAAACAAATTGTTTCTCAGGCATTTCAGCTTCATAAGCTATTTAAAAAAATTAACTGATAGTCAAAGTTGTTACAGATAATCATTTGGGTGCTAACACAGAGCTCCTAACTGCGTCCGCAGGTGTTAAATCCAATGGGTTGGGATGCTTTTGGACTTCCAGCAGAGAACGCAGCCATTGAGAGAGGTCTGGACCCAGAGGAGTGGACTAAAAGGTACATTTATCACGTCTGTCTTTAGTGAGCATTCATCATTTATACACTTCTCACTTGTTGCTGTTCTGCTTCATCTCCTCAGTAACATACAGTCCATGCGGGAGCAGCTGAACAGCCTCGGCCTTTGCTTTAACTGGGATCGGGTGAGTAGAAATAAGAAGGGAGCATCAACCAGAGAGTTTGGCAAGTTTACATCAAGTTTGCTCACGGTGTTGACCTAAATGTGGCTTTTCTTGACAGGAAGTGACCACTTGTCTTCCAGACTACTACAGGTGGACACAGTATCTGTTTGTTAAGCTGTTTGAAGCTGGACTGGCCTATCAGAAAGAGGTAGGATTGGGTTTTTACACTAAAGTGCTTATCCTGGATTTCTTTTGGATAGAAGCTCTTTGATAAAGTGTAATGAAATGGGGACAACCTTGAAATAAAGCTTGTGGTCTGTCTTTTCAATTCAAGCTACTTGCTAAGCTCTGCTTTTCATGTGTTATCCAGGCTGTGGTGAACTGGGACCCTGTTGACCAGACAGTGCTGGCTGATGAGCAAGTGGATGAAAATGGCCGCTCCTGGAGGTCTGGTGCTCTGGTGGAGCAGAAGCTGCTCACACAATGGTTCATCAAGACCACAAACTATGCCAAGGTATGGCTCTCTAGTGTGTGTGTGTGCGTGACCAGTGGCGCCTGAATGGCTGGCCAGCAGCAGCTTCATTTGGGCCGAAATGAGCAGCGGAGCCCTCTGATAACAATCATTGCTGACAGTTCAGTCGCAGCAGCTGCAGGCCTGCCTCTCTGGTTCTGCAATCAGACCCCTGGAGACTGTAATTTGTAGCCCGGCTTCCCCCGACCAGCAACAGAGACCGACCGACTCAGGGTAATACCGCCAGGCGGCCCGGATGGCTGATGAGAAGCCTCCACCTTTTTAGCACAGAGGGGAGCAGGCCTGGTGCAGGGGGAAATTGCCCCCTCTGGACTCATATGAGTCAACCACAGGAAAGTGAGTTCATGCATTAAACATGCAGCACATGCACATGCATTTTTGGACATGTGGGCACACTCTGCATAGTTACCCTCTAGAAGAAAAAGGTTTTTGTTTTATGTGGGAGTGGAAAGAAATTTTCTCACACACATAAATCCACCTAAAGTTAAGTTAATCATTTTCTAATAGAATATTTGGTTAAAATGTGGAAGACTGGTGCCATGAGAGGGGCAGGTAGAACAAGTGTAACACAATCAACTGTCTAATTTGTCTGAGTTGATTTGAATGCTGTGGTTAAATAATAGAAAAATAGAAACTTTTCACTGCCTGAGAGGTGTGAAGTTAGTCTCAAATGTCTGATATGCTTTAGAAATTGGTTAGAAATAAAGTATAAGATTTGCTCAAACAAGCAAAACACTGTCCTTTGAGTGTAATGTTAATTTTTTTGCCAGTTTTGTCATTTTGTCATCACTTTGTCCACATTCAAGCCTCACCCAGCGCTGAAGTCGCCCATGCTTGTCCATGTCAGAAGTGTGAGTGGAGGTGGAAGCAGCCTTCTGTGACAATGTGCATTTCTAATTTTCTCCGACAAAGCGGAGAAGTGGGAAGGAAGGAAGAGGGAGGTGTTAAGGAAAAGAAGTGAGAAAGACAGACCTCGTCAAATGGAGCCCTGCCAAATAAAAAACGCTGTAATTGGACTGTGATTTCCTACTTTTTGTGCTCGCCTGCACACGTGTTCGAAGTCAGCGACAATTATTCAGCGGCCATCAGTTTGTCCTGCGTTGTGCTGAAGGAGTTTCTCATGAATTGTAACCACATTGTGTCTTCCAGGACACAGATGACTGCATATTATTAATAATATGGATTTTTTTTGTTGTGTGCACAATGCAAAATGATCACGTGGCAACAGCAGAGTTTCCAATTTCATGCATAATCACACTTGTTGCACTCAGGCGCACATGCCCATCTCCTTGTTGCACAGCTCTGACAGCTAAATGATTCACCAACTGAGTGCTCGGTGTGTTGTTCAATTATAATATTGCTCTAACGTCAACATAACTTCCAGAAATAATACATGAGGTAAACTCCCCTTCAGTAAACACATACATTAGCATGGCTGCATTTTATCTGAAGTGCTCTTGATGTTTCTTTGTCAAACACATACAAACACACACTTCTTGGTTATTGCTATACAAGGCTTTCTCTCTCAAGCTTTTTCTTCGTTGCCATGGAGACTCTTGACCTTGCTGTACATCTTTCATTTACTCCTCTTTTTGTGCCAAACTACAATTTTTTTGCCCAGGAAAGTGAAATCATTTACTGCCTCTCACTTTAAAGCCATCATTACTTTTCCGTCATCACTGTGCTGCTGCCGCCACCGCTTTTTTTCTTCTTTCTTTCTTTGTTTTGCTGCGTCCCCACCCAAGAGTCTCTCAGTCATGCTGACACACTTTTCTGCAGTATTTATGTCTCTGTTCTTCCACTCTGGAGCAAATCCATAACTGACACACTCTGCTTTCACGCTAGTGATGACTATAGCCCGTGTTTATGTTTGTATTGATATTGCTTTCGTTGAGAAAGTTACATGCTGAGCGGCAGTGTGAGGGGGATTGTGGGAAATGGATTGTGACAGACTGAAAGAGAAGTAGAGTTGTAACATCTCTGGCCTCAGCCCAGCTGTGGCTTTTTGGCTTCAGCCTCGTTGTTATGCATAGCCTCCTTTAATCACGTAGAATAACTGTTGTGTTTTGTGTGTGTGAGAGAGAGGGAGATTGTGAGAGCGCTCGAACTTTATAGCCGATTGCTTTGTGATATCATGGAAAGTAGGGCGAGTGGAGGTCAGGATTTTTGAAAATCCCTCTCTGTCTGCATAATGTGACCTGGCCGGCTCGGCTGCTTTTGTCAGAATAAATTGGCTCGGCTTTGAAAGAGGCCACACTGAGTTGGAGTCAATTACATTATCCAAGACAGCCATGTACTTGAGGTACCACTACAAACATCTTTTTCCTACAGTGTAGTGGAAAATTAGCTCTTTCCAAAACTACAAAATAGTAAACTCACGTCTTTTCTTTGTTCCTGCCTCCCTCCTCCAGCCTCTCCTGGATGCCCTGGCCGACCTTCCAGAGTGGTATGGGGTCAAAGCCATGCAGGCAAACTGGATTGGAGAATGCAGCGGCTGCTACTTCGATTTTAAACTTAAGGTGAATCACAGCTCCTTTTTGTATTCATTCATAATTCTTACTTTCAATCTGTCAAGTGTTTCCCTGTTTTTTCCCCTTTTTAAAGCCTCTGTTTTTCATCTCTTTCTCAATGAGCCCTGATTACTTGCTCCTCTGTTTATTTATATATCCCCATTAAAACTGTAGCAAAACATGAAAAATCTTAACTCTCGCTGTTCGTATCCAGCAGATTCATCCCTATCTGCAAGCAGCAATTTACCCAAACAGATGATGTCAGAGATTAGTTTCTATTGAGTTTTCAGAGCGCTGTATTTACAGTTCTTCACACGTCCATCAATTGGAACGGAGTGGACGCAAAAAGCTCACTTGAGTAGCTTTTATTAAAAGGTTCTCCTTGAGAAAGAATCAGAAATATTGTTGCTGAAGTCGTCCTTTCATTTAAAAAGTCGTCATGTTTCTCGAGGGAAGAGGATGTGAGTGTTGTGTTATGAGGATTGCATTTGTGTATTGTTCTGAATGAGAAGGTGTTTCTCTGGCAGAATGTGTAATTCAAGTTTAAACCAGGGGTTGTTAAGTTAATTGGATGGAGCCTTGTCTTCTATCCTATTATCATAGATTGTTACAGGAACTGTTCTCTGATGATCTCTCCAGGGGACTGAAGCTTGATATTAACATGTCTTTTATAACATGACATATACTAATTACTTTAGAACCCCCTAGAATGAGTGTCATCTATGAATAATTAAAGGATTGAGTCCTTATTATGTTTAAAAGAGCTCTGTACATAACATGTCACATGCACATCTCACAGCCCCAAGATGCAGTGTATAAATACATTTAATTTTTTATGACGTGAAGGTAATTTTGAATGATACATTTATTATAAAAACTTTAAAAAAATAATGACAAATTACCTTCACATTGTAAAAAGTGAACATGAAATCGCTTTACTCGGTTTGACCAACAGACAAAGCAGACAAAACTGAATTCATATTTTTATGCAAAAGAAAGATGCTATTTGATGTTTCTACTTAATAAGTGAATAAAGCTATTAATAAATTATCAAAGGTCTACAAAGTAATGAATTGACTGTTTTGGTACTCAGAAGCTTTATTAAATATTACAAAAACAAAGGTGTTCCCATACCAAAAACCATAATACAATATTTTAAACTGTTAACTTAATGTGTTGAGAGAGCTTAAATGATTAGTCAATTGATTAGTCGATCAACAAAATGAATCACCAACTATTTTGATAATGGATTAATTGTTTTGTGTGTTGAGATTTTTAAGAAAAAATGCTAAACTTTTCTGGTTCAAGCTAGGATAAATAATGTAAATATTTTCTGGTTTCTTCAACTAATCGATTCATCGAGAAAATAATCCATAGATTAATCTATACTGAAAATAAATCGTTAGTTGCAGCCCTTAAATAAACCATTTTGCATGACAGCCAGAGTGAATCACCCTAATTAGTTCGCCTGCAGTGTGGCTGTTTTCACACTGAAGCCCTTAGAGTCCAACATACCTTATCTCTTATCTCCCAGGTGAACGGGGAGGAGACGGGGGAGACCTTGTCGGGCTATAGCTCCTCCCCAGAGGCGGTGTTTGGAGCTGCTTACCTGGCCATCCTGCCCTCCCACAGACTGCTGCATGGCAGCAGCTCAGTCCGCTCTGCCCTGGAGAAAGCATTTCAACCAGGCAGAGGTGAGCATCTCTCTATACAGACCCAAGCCTTAGTTTTAGATGTAGAGTACCAGTGTTTGGAAACATTTGTCATTAAAGTGAAATGGGAAGGTGAGTCCTAACTTTTGACTGGTACTGTATGTCACTGTATGATTTCCTGTATTTGAGGAAGAGGAGGGCAGCTTAAGTTGCATGTTTAAAAAAGTTTTTATTCTCAACAGCCAATTCATGCTGTCAGAGTTCATCAGGGTGCAGCAATCAATACTGGGAACTGTCTAATTAACAAAAGCAGTGCAATTGTGCAAAAATCAATTGTGATATTCAGACATAATGACAGCATCTACAGTATTTCTGTTGCATGTGTGCCTTTCTCATATATGGATATATGTATTGGACTGTGTGCAACACTATTAAATATCTTTATTTTGTGGTTGTAAGAACTGTAGTTGCCTTGAGTGTATGTTAATTGGGATTCCCTTGAGGTCCCTTGATTGTTGATAATGAGCTACCAGGGGAGGCAGCGCTGCAGCTCTCACACCTCCTGCCCTCTCTTTCCCAGACTCCCTGTCAGAGGTCACCGCTCACAATCTGTTCACCGGCCATGAGGTTCCCCTGGTTATATCACACAAAGAGGCGTTTGATGACTACCTGGATACTGTGATTGGTAGGTTACTGGTGTCTTTTTATGCGTTTTGGAGATGGTACTGTAGAGGTGATGTATGAACTAATAGAGACACGTCTTCATGCAGTAAGCTGATGGGATTGATTTAAAAAAAAAAAAGTCATCATTCCTTTCTTGATTTTCCTCTAAATCTGCGCCAACAACAAACAAGGACATGTAAAGTAAGTGAAGATAAAATACTGTGTCTGTGCAGTATTGCCGGTGCCTTAATGATGGGAAACCACTATGTGTTTGTCTCACAGTGAGTGAAGGTGGAACCCCAGGGACTGATAACGATTAGTCACATCACAACATGCCTAACATCACCACAGGGAGGATTTTTTTGCACTCTAGAGAGATTGATTGTATGTGTGTTTGTTTTTTCTACTGTTCTCTTTTCATACTGCTCCTGTGTCTGCCAGGCATCCCAGACTGTAGTGAAGACGATCTGTCTGTGGCCAGAGCTCTGAATTTGAAGTGGACCACTGTCGTTGAAAACCACGAAGACGGGACACAAACTCTTATCAACTCTGATCAGGTGATGATGACCAAACAACTGATAATATGTTAATAATTCACAAGTCTAGTACACTTTCCCTCTTTAATATCTATGTCAATGTACAGTTCTCAGGCTTCACCAGAGAGCAGGCTTTTGACTCCATTACCCAGAAGGCCAGAGAGCAGAAGGTTGGCGGCCACCTTACCAGCTCAAAGCTCAGGGATTGGTTGATATCAAGACAACGGTACTGGGGCACACCCATCCCTGTTGTGCACTGTGGGTCTTGTGGTCCAGTCGCAGTCCCTGAAGAGGAGTTACCAGTAACGCTGCCAAAGCTGCCGTCTCTCACAGGAAAGGGTGCTTCGCCTCTGGAGGCGGCTCAAGACTGGGTGAACTGCACATGTCCCAGGTGAGATCACTGAGATGCATCATTTATATTCTTTACGTTTATGTTTTATGGAAGTATCACAGCCAAATTCACCTGTCAGGGTCTCTTTCATGTTATATTCCAACCTAAAGAGAACCCTGTTATCGTGTCAGTGTTAGTCCTCATGATTATTATATACAAGATTTGGTTTATTTAATCATTAAATTCAGTGATGCTTAGTAGTAGCTTTGTTCTGACTCGTAACAAGCTCACATTTTCTCTTTATCAGGTACAGTGAAGTTAAAAGTGTAGTAACTTACAATCAATGTTTTATTCTATAATTACATGACAACAGGTGTCACGTCCTAATATTGACATGCACAAATGAGCCACATCAAATGCATGACAGTAGTGCAATGCTAGCTATGGAGGAAGGAAGGACAGAGCTCCTGAACAATCCCTCCTGCTGACATACTTGAACTCTCTTGAGTCAGTCGTCCATTTCCTGCGAAAGTGCCGTTCTTGAGACTCTGATTCACCACTATCTCATGTAGATCAGTGGCTCCATTTGGATGTGTGAGGTTGTAAATGGGATGCAGAAAGGGTGGAGGATGTGTTATTTCTTTTGTCGATTGGGGAAATGATCCTGTCCATTACAGTGTTTTCGCAGAGTGAGAATTGAATTATGATTAAACCCTCTCCAGTGACAGCCCCTCTCCTCTGCACTTCCTGTATTTCCCCGGGAGACCAGCTCTGACAAAACGAGCCCCGCTGTCGGGCAGGCTGAGAGGGACGGACAGCTTTACAAGAACACAGAGCGCTGAGAGCGAACCTGTGAATTGTGTGATTAATACTTTTGTTCTGAAGCGGTTATGTAATGACAATGGCATCTGTGACAGGAGCAGCATGAGATGATGATGGCAGTTACATAAGCCAGCTGTGCCTCGAGGGAGACACGCAAATACTGTGCATGCGCGCACACACATTTACCTTTGTACACGGGTGCAATCTCTCACACACACACACATACACACACGCACAAACACACATCTCAGACTGACTTTGAATCATCTCAGAGTTTGAAAAGGGTCATGAATGCAGAATGCCTGCTCAGACGAGAGGCCCTTGCTGGCATGGGAATTCCTCCCTGAATGAGACTAATCACCATCACGGCACCATGTTGATTAAAACAATGGCCCACTCAGTCGCAGATGGCACAAGTCATCAGATTGTGTTCACTCACTTCCACAAAGCTACTATAATTCCTCCCATCAGCGGTGATTGATGGCTATAATCGCAAAGACGCCGTTATCTCCTCTCTACCCATCTCCCCTCCGTTGTTAAGTGTCTGCGGAAATTTGTTCTCTTCACTCGTCGACCATGTCCAATTAAAGTTTGAGTGGAACACAGAGGAGCAGGATGATGAGAGATGAGCGGCAGAAATGGAGTTTTATCTGTCCTTGAGGAAGTCATTTCCTGCACGCTCATCTTGTCTCCGGCCTTCTGCAATACTGTAAATTGGCCTGCCAACAGGAACCCTGCCTCAGCTTAGTCTCGCCTGCAGAGAAGGTGTGTGCAAGTGTGTGTTGTTGCCTGAATTCACAGGTAAAGGGAGAGACTGCATAGTTAGCATAGTGCACACATTCACGCAACAGATGGCGGGCTGTTTTCCATGTGAAGAGAGCTTTTGTGGAGTGGGCAGCTGCCTGTCTTGCCTCATCTGTTCGAGAGCCTTTTGGCTTTCTCTGGCTCATCCAACAAACTCGCATGCACGGCCACACTGGTTGCCTCAGATTTAGTTACTTAGTTTTGTTGTTAGGCTCCTTTCATGGCTCAGAGAAGGGCCATCTTCAGAGAGAGAGAGTATGTCTGTGTGTCGTCTAATCTGATCACCGGTAGTCTGACTGTAGCTCAGTACCAGCTGTCTGGCAAATGACCACAATCTGGCCTCTGATTGGCCAGTCTGGTGTGAGAGAGAAGGTGAGAAATCTCACTTCCAAAAGCAGAATTTTATGCACTAAATGGCTCTTCATTTCTATTTTTGGATACTTTTGTGATAAAAGGGGCTTTGTGGAGATACGTTTTCATCATATGAAATAACACCTAGGTTCCAAATATTAACCTTGCTACACCTTAGCCTTGTTGCTAGGCAACCTTCAGCTCTTAGCTCATCATCACAGCCTTATTATAGACTAGTGTTGTAGGTGGTTGAGGAGTTTTGCCTCTTATTGAGTGTGCCTGAGATTTATATTTTGATTGTGAGATGAATGTGAGTGAAAATGTCAGACGGGTGGACAGACAGAAAAAGACAGCAAGACATCCCATCAGGTTGAGGAAACTGTACCTGCTCTGTTTCACATCCTCTGTTTATATTTCTGGGACACTGACTTTAACTCTATTGAGACTCATTATGAAGCGAAAGGCAGACGTTTTCACCGTTCCGTTAAGTGCTTTAAATCTGAACGAAAAACACTTTCCCGTGTCTTTGCGGGATGCCCTCACTTCCACTTGTGAAAGTGATGGTGGCAGATTCACATCACGTACCAAGCACTGTTTGGCTTAGATAAAAATGGGTGTGAGGTGGCATTTCCAACACAAACACATGATCATGTGTCAGGCCTGCCAGTTCGTTCCCTGTTAGCACAGCCTGTTAATCAGGGCACAAGAACAGCACTCTGGTGCCAGTCTGGCTTCAGTTGTGCTTCTCTACAGGGACATGACCTCCACAACCAGATGGAGTCCGCTTCAGACACACACACACGCATGAAATCACATAATGTGCCATTTCTGTAAGCATACAAACAAAGATCGTTCATTTGTTTGCGTTCTAATTCGTCAGCCTAATATTTATTTGTTTTCTTTGCGCAGTCTCTGCCAACTCTCTTTGTCTCCTTCTCTTTTGTCAGATGTAAAGGCACAGCAAGGAGAGAGACGGACACCATGGACACATTTGTGGACTCAGCCTGGTATTACTTCAGATACACAGACCCTCATAACACAGAAAGGTATGTCCATCCTCCTCCTGAGAATTCCCTTTGCTGTTTTCATCCAATCTTGTCTCAGTTTAGCCACCAAATGCAAGCTCTTATTACTCCATTTTTCACACATTGTGACAGATTTTAGCAAAAATTGTACAGATCTTATTTTCACCCTGTTCGTTTGAGGAAAAATGAAAACAAAAGTTGCACAAGTGTCTCCAGCAGTGGGTGGATAAGCACATAGGTCTGTTTTTAGATCTAAAAAAACCCCCACATCTTTGTTCTGCATACACTCTTGGAAAGTTACACTCAAACACATAATTATGCACAGTCTAAGGCCACCCACTCTCTCCCACTTACCCACTTCAAACATGCATATACTGCTGTGTACATATCACTCTGCTCTCTTCACACACATACAAATGCACACATTCGCCTAGGAGGTGAATTTGCAGCCAATAGGGATTATGGAGCCATGGCTGTCACCTGCTGGGATGGTGGCGATACCCCAAGCTTAACAAAAGAGATTAATTTCCCAGCGCCCTGACCTAGCTGTAAAGCTGCTTTAGAAGGGAGGGAGGGGAACCGCACTCCCCATCACTTTTCTTAGCAGGACAGATTATGGCACAACAGAAAAAGCAATTACACTATTTGTGCATTTCAGTTGGCCTGCTGAGCCTTATGGGCACAGACGAAAGTGATGGAAAAAAAGGAAAGCAAGAGATGTTGAAAGTGGCGAGTAAGAGATGGAAGGAAATGGAAGTGTGTGTGGTTATGTATTAGAGGTGCCTGGCCCAATGCCAACAAACAGGCTAAATTATTTTCAGCTGTGTGAGTTCATAACTCCCCCCAGCCCTCCCCTCAGTTCAATATCCTCCAGACACCATCAGCCAGAGAAGGAGGGCGAGAAGCAGAGTGGTGTGGAAGAGAGTAATTACCGGTGTGATAGGTGACACACAGAGATAGCAGTCTACCCTAAAAAGCATCATTAGGTGGAATCCCTGCCTCTGCTGACCAGCATGCCAGTCAAGCTAACAGCATGCACCTAACAGCTCAGTCTCCATTAATCTGCGATATATTTTTCACAACTACTTACTCACTCATATGTGAAGCTGAGTGTAGGTCTCAGAGATGAGCTTTGAACACACATTACTGTAGTATGTTTTGAAGCCAGAAAGAGAGAGAGAGAGTGAGAGCGCGAGGATGCTTCAGGATGCTGGTTGGCACTCTATCACTGGATCCTCGTGTGTCAGATACAGCCTGCCCCCTAGAGGAAGTGTGTGCACATGTGCTATCTGACAAAACATTTTCAAGAACTAT
Source organism: Scomber scombrus (assembly GCF_963691925.1). Classification (NCBI taxonomy): domain Eukaryota; kingdom Metazoa; phylum Chordata; class Actinopteri; order Scombriformes; family Scombridae; genus Scomber; species Scomber scombrus. The sequence continues at coordinate 13,667,461 of NC_084976.1, read as the reverse complement.
ATTATGCCATTTTATATAGATAAAAGTCTATAGCTTTGCTATTCTGATTAACACCACAGTGATTAATCTAGGGTCTTAAATTAACTGCTCTAAACATCTTGTGTTTGTGTTTCCTGGAAGAAAAAAAAAACTACATGTATTTCATATTAAAAGAGGTAGCAACAGCAGTTTGCTTTGAATAAATCAAACATTAATAAACATAGAAAAGAGCACTTCTACTTAAACTTCATCAACAGAAAAGATGGGAAAAAAGATGTCTTGTTCCTTAGTGTTTGAGCAGAAATAACAGCTTTACTAAGCATTAAAGATCTTTTTAAAAATCTTATTCATTGTTACTGTTCAACCCAGCATTGCTCTTGATACCAGTTTGGACTCCTGAAGTCAGTGAGAGCTTCCAGTTTAACCTGCTCTTCCTCTCCAGGCCCTTTGAGCGCCGCCTAGCGGATCACTGGCTGCCCGTGGATGTGTACATCGGAGGAAAGGAGCATGCTGTCATGCACTTGTACTATGCTCGCTTCCTCGGTCACTTCTGCCAGGACCAGGGTCTCGTGGCACACAGGTATAGTGCTTCACTAGCTGTTTGTGTGCATACACTTCACAGTTTGTGTGTTTACATTATTGAACCCTCTCTCTGTCTCTCAGGGAGCCTTTTCGGAAGCTGCTGGTCCAGGGTCTGATCAAGGGCCAGACTTTCAAACTGGCAGACAGCGGCCAGTACCTAAAGAGACAAGAAATAGACTTCACAGGTACATGCTACCTGAATCTGCACCGTGTTTGTCAATGTGACACATCTTTAACAGACTGGAGAGGAGAGAGCAGGCATCCTGCCATGTGGCTTTGCCAGATAAGACCGCTCAAACAAGACACAAAAAACATCTTTTTTGTTTCTAGTTTGTAGTGCTCTCGATTTCTTAGCTTTTCCCAGTTGAATGGCAAGTTATCCAGCTTCTCAAATCAGAAGGAGTCCTTTGGAAGAGATGTAAAAAGTCTCTTTCAACTGGGATCAACAAGGATTCTCTCTATTGCTTGGTAAAGGATAAACGCAAGATACCTGTGGCTTACAAGGAAAGGAAAGCGGGTGGCTTACACAGGAGGGGATCCTAGTGTTGTAGACTCAGACTTGTAGACTCCCTTACATGTGTTTTTTTATGTAGGCCCAGCAAGGATCCTCTGGTTAGATTCACTCCTGTGGAGAAGTGAATCATCAGAACGTTTTGAAACGGATCCTTTTTGTCTGTCTTTCACTAATTGTGATAAAAAAAGAGCCAGTAAGAAAAAATTTTAAAAAATAAATATACAGTCAGAGAGAAATTTAATAGCTAAACAAGTGTGATTAAAATTAGGTTTTTAAATTTCGACCATTCAAAGAAAAGCATTGGAATCAATCAATCAATATTTATATAGCACCTTTCATATAGACAAGTGTAGTTCAAAGTGCTTTACAGTTATTTGATTGACAGGCTGATAAGACGGAACAAAAAGACAAAATTAAAAAAAGAGAAAAATAACAACAATAATAGTAATTTTAAAAAGGAATAAAACAAAGAACAATTTAAAGACAAAACTGGACATCAATGCACGCAAGAGAAAATAAAAATGCTTAAAAAATGTAAATAAAATACGTTGAAATAAATAATTAAATAGATAAAAATAATTAAATAAATAAGAAAGAAAAAGAGAAAAGGTTTATTAAAAGTCAGAGTAAAAAACTAAATTACATTTTTAATTAAAAGCCAGGCTGAACAGGTGGGTTTTGAGTTTCCTTTTAAAAATGTCCACACTTCCATCTGTCCTCAGGTCCTCAGGCAGTCTGTTCCAACGGTAAAAACCAAACACTGACTCTCCATAGGTTTTAGTTTTAACTTTTGGAACAGCTAAAAGATTGCTAATCCATGAAGTGCTTTAAAAACAAGTAAAATAATTTTAAAATACATACGAAAGCAAACAGGTAACCAATGTAAAGACTTTAAAATGGGTGTAATGTGTTCTCTCCTTCTGGAAGTGGCTGAAACTCTTGTCAACTTATCTCTGACCTCTTAACCTGCCTCCTCCTAGGTAAAGAGCCGGTAGCGCTGAGCGGTGTTCCTATGGAGGTGACGTGGGAAAAGATGAGCAAATCTAAGAACAACGGTCTGGACCCTCAAGAGGTGGTGCAGCAGTATGGCGTGGACACAGTTCGTCTGTACATTCTTTATGCCGCACCACCTGAACAGGACATCCTCTGGAATGTCAAGAGTGAGCTGAAGTTGTTATTAAACATTATCAATTTAAAATGAACCTTGAGGATATCAGTTTTGTGGGATTCCTTAAAGAAATTGATATCAGTTGTTTTTAAATGCGTGGAATCTATTCTGTAAAGATATTTCTCCTACACTACGTCAAATGATCTTTTTCCTCTGCATCTGTGTGTGTTCGCCACCTCAGCCGACGCTCTTCCTGGTGTTTTGCGATGGCAGTCTCGGCTATGGCAGCTGGTAACCAAACTGAGGGGGGCTCGACAGCTCGGAGACGTCCCCAGCCCCTCCCTGCTGAGGAAGAAAGAGATGGCAGAGACCAAGAAGATCTGGGAGAACAAGAACTACGCTATTCAAGAGGTAGCCTCAGACCAGCTGAAAAAAATGTCTTTGCGTCATTTAACAGTCCTCGCCTGTAGGGGTCAGTCATAGGCTCGTTTTCAAAATCACTGTTTTTCACAGAAGGAAAGTTTTCATTCTCTGTCAAAAAATGGATTCACACTATTATATGTTTCACCTTTTTATCTATTTGTGTGCTTTTAATATGCAGCCTTAAAGCTCTATTTCCTTTACTCTTTTTATATGGGAATAGACTGAACTGTTATGGCATGGTATGATGTTCTTCTCAGTTAAGAACCAAAAGTGATAGCACAGTCCAAGGTAATGTGCCACTCATTGCACAGTCCGGCAGTACATAGTCCAGCCTTTCCATCGTAACCTGAAACCCTCAGAGTAAAGACTATAAGAAGGAGGGGTCGGAAATTGATTTTATATCCACTCAGTTTCCTTTCACGCTTTATAAATAGCCTCCTTTCGCTGCCAGATTTGATTCTCCACCCCTCAGGGCCGGGTGCCAGGCTGTTTGCCCTAAGCTCCCAAAGCCGAGGCCGTCCTTTGATCCGTCCCCCAGAACAGCCTCAGCGATCGACCTCCTCTTCCCAAAAGGGTCGTTCTTCCCAGAAGGCTAAAGCGGGGGAATGTTGACATGTAGAGTGCTGTCTGCCTTCAGCTGGTGCACATAGTGATAACAGGAACAAATATATCATGACACAGTCAATGAAGTTAAAGGAAGCAGATGATGTAAATGAACTCAAACAGAATATAACATAACGGACTGTCTCACTTGTTGCTTTTTTTCTCTTGTCTGTGACAGGTCACGTCTCACTTCACAGAGGACTTCCTTTTTAATGCAGCTATTTCACGCCTGATGGGGCTTACCAACACACTGAGTGTGAGTGTCCACTGTGGTACCTAGAAAAATAAACACATCCTGTTTACCTTTAATTACTCAGTAACTCAATGAACATCCCATTTTGTTTGTGCATGTGTTCAGAGTGCAACAGTCAGGGTGGTGCAGCATAGCGTGGAGTTTGAGGAAGCCCTGGCTGCGGTGGTTATGATGACGGCACCCATGGCACCTCACCTGGCCTCTGAACTTTGGGCAGGTTAGTGACATGCAAAATATTCACAAATGATGAATGATGCATTCAAAGACAGATCTTGCACACACGCAGGAGGAAAAGATAACAGTTTGGTTGTCATGAGAGACAGCTGGGGTTGTCTATTTGTCTGTTGTTGATTTAATTGATCTAGTTTTGTGAAAATCAATGTAATTCCCCCAATGTGTGTAAAATTTTAGATTGACAGTCACAGAAATATGTGAATTATTGTGGTAAAATTGTGTTATTTCTAATATCTGTAACGTAATGTTGACAGTGCTGCTTATCTAAGACCAGTGAACGCCCAAAAGTGATGTAATCAACAGTCATAAAGTAAATAAGTGGAAAGTGACACTGAATTTTTTTCATTTTCTACAGTACAGTTGTACAGCTTACCTGAAGTACATTTGGTGTCCTTCAAACAAAACTGAAAGCAGTGCTGTGAGCTCTTGGCCGACTGTAGAAAACAAACAATAGAAAGGAAGATCTAGCGTCATTTTTTTTGTGCCTCACGTGGAAGCTTGCCTTTGCGGTAGCCTCGAGGACATCCCCTCATTGTCACACGTACACAAGCTCAGAGAAGAGAGGTTCCCGGAAAAACGTAAAGTACAGCTGATAGTCACGTTCAGGGAGCTTGACCGACGATGGCTGGGAAGAAAAGGTGTGTGTGTTTTCAAATAGAGGCTCCGTGCATTTAGTTTGTGCTCACATACAGGATTTTAAAAACCGTTGTATTAACAGGACATATAAGTGAAGGATTGTGACCTCTGCTGTACTCAGTCACATGGTGCTTTTCACTCTCACTTGTTTGTGATTTACACACACAGTGCAGGATAGAGGAAGTTCATATCCTTCCCTTGTGCTTCCAGTGGGATGTATATACTTGCTGGTTTAACTGACAATCAGGGTGGTGGGCTTGTTAGGATGTTGTGTGACCCTAGACCCAGTATTTTAATCTCAATAAAATAGGAAAAACCAATGAACAGAAAAGTTTTCACAGCATTAACATAAAACACAAGTATTGAGTGAGTGTGTGAAAGCAGGTACGTTATTCTGCTGTGTTTCCTCCTGTGTTTCCTCTTGGATCTGTCCCAGGTCTTTGCCAGGTGAATAATCCCCTCAGCCCCCTCCTCCAGCAGGGAGGAGACATTCTGCAACAGCCCTGGCCCACCGTGGACCCTGAGTACCTGGAGGCCCCCGAATTTGTGGAGCTTTCTGTGCTGGTAGGATCACACAGTGGTGCTCTGAGGCACTCCATCTGCAAACTCTGTCTTCTTTCTTATTTACACCTTGGCCCATGTTGACTTTATTTCTTTTTCTGTGTGTGTGAACATTCACAAAGGTTCAAGAAACCTTTTCATCCAGAATGGATGAACAAAAAATCTAGCCAGCTAAAAGCAAAACCTTTACTCTTAATTGCCTTCATTTTTAAGGTGAAAGGTTTTTGTTCAGCAGCATCACTTTGCTCATTTAGTTCACATAACTTTATTAATAGGCATATGCACACACATCCACTCTTTTTCACTCAAACTCTCCACTCTTAAATCCAAAGTCTTAGTCCATGATTACATTCATAGTCTGTAATTTTCAGGAGAGTCTATGATTAGCCTGTGTGTGTGTGTGTGTGTGTGTGTGTGTGTGTGTCTGTGTGTGTGTCTGTGTGTGTGTCTGTGTGTGTGTCTGTGTGTGTGTCTGTGTCAAGTGGTGCACTTTAAGCTAAATAGACAAGTGAGTCAATAATTAAAAGCCATGAACATGTTATTCCTGACTCACTGTTACTCTCTCACTCTCCATTCCTGTGCTGTTTTTTTTCTTCCCATGAGCTCAATCACACAAATAGTGAAAGCCTTCAGTTTGCCGGTGTATGTCATCATCAGGAATGACAAAATGTGTGTGTGTGCGCTTTGAAAGGCGTACAGACAATCAGACAGAATATCCAGCTGTGATGGGACACTTCAGAAAATCAACATGGATAAACTGCAAGCATCAAACACTGGCACATGAAAGTATACAAATACACACATGAACACAAACACACACACACACGTTTCAGTATTCACAGTGCACTGAACATTGGCTCAGTTAATAGATTAAAGCTGAAACTGTTTTAATCTGACTTTATTTTATCTCTAGCGGGTCGTATCCCTTGAGAGAACCCTCTAATCCACTCATACACTCTCTCTCTCTCTCTCACACACACATACACACACATACACACACACACACACACACACACACACACACACACGTGATGTGTGATGAGAACAAACAGTCAGCTGACTAGCAGCACCTGTCTTTCACGGTTTGGGTTCTGCCTCTGTAATTTGACAGAGACAAGGCAGATGACGGAAATTATAGAGAGAGTGTGTATGTGTGTGTGGGTGGACAACCTTTTTCCTACGTGTATTTGCTGTGTCTGTGAGTCGAAAATATAATCCTTTACACATTTTCATTTCTGCATTCTTATTAACGTCTTGTATACCCTTCATACACAAAAGTGATTCATCTTAATGTGCTGCCTCTCCCCTAACACACACGCACACACACATTCACACATGGTCATATATTTGAGCTGCAGTACCCGCTGATGATGATGTTGGTTTTACTTCAGACTGAGCTGTCTGTTGTGGGCTTCCTCAGCCCTGTGGAGGCAACCTCACTCCCTCTGTCCTCTAATCATGTACTTGGGTTTGTCCCAGAATGGAGGCCACAGCTGAGTGTCCTCAGACACACACACACACACACACACATGCATGCATGTACACAGCATTAATTTTCAACCACTTCCAAAGACATGAGCTCACACAGGAACTCTGGATGTTCACATTCACCATGCACACACATACATTTGTTTCTAAACATACAAGACTCAGAGTGTCCTTCCCATACCTACCACTAAGTATGTGTTTGAAGGGTTTGCTGTATGTGGAATGAGGGGTGGAGTCTGTTATTTTGGGACTGTTATGCCAAAGAAAGAGTTTAGGCACAGCTTGAAGGGGCAGAACTTTATTCAGAGATGAAGACTTGTTAAAAGAAGAACATGTCTGTTACTTCTCTCATCTATTTATCTCTTCACCCTCAGATAAACAACAAGGCCTGCGGTACCGTAACGGTGCCTCTGCAGGTGTCCAAAGACACAGATCGGGTGCAGAAGCTGGTACTGGAGAGCGAACTCGGACAAAAGATTCTCAGCGAGCACAGCATCAGGAGAGCCATCGTCTCTCCAAGGACTGCCCTCATCAATTTTCTGGTTGATGAATGATGTTCGGCTTTTGTAGCTGTGACTCAACAAAAAGAGACAGACAAATGAGGCACATTTTTTTATGTCATAGATTAAGCTGTCTTAAATAATGTAAATATATCTAAAGACATTTTATTTAAATTATCCTGTTTTTTAATAAAAGAGTTTCTCTTTCTCTTGTTTAGTCTCTTTCCCAGTTTAGTCAGACAACATGAACCCAAACACCACTTTAGATTCCAGTCATCACTCAGATTCCCCGTCTCTCTCTTAACGCCACTTTCAGCATCCCACCCAGGACCTCAACTTCTCACCTCTCCTGTCTGCAGTCATGATTCTGCTTTATCAGTGTTTTGCTTTACCTCTGCCTGCCGCTTTTAGCCACAGAGCTCTTTTGAGCACCATACATGGGATGCTGTTTGGCATCTGGACTTGCCACTGAGCTCTCTGAACCCTGTCGCCATCAGAAGGTCTGTTAGTCACAGAAAAGCCCAGTGTGGTTGGGGATTTTTCATCTGTAACACTGCACCGTGCCTACCTCACCACTACCAGTGCGTATCCATCAGCTCGGTTTCCTCTGTGTCAGTGCTCTTTTCAACAGTGGGCTAACATGACTCAGTCATTAGCACTGTCCTGGCAGAGCGTGCACGCCTGCCAGCGGCACTGAAATGTATCCATGTGTACACCCACTGGCGTATCTTTAAAGGCAGGGTGAGTAAGTAGTTATTTGATATGGACAAACACTTGACTTTCACAGCTTTCAGTACCCATGTATCCTGTTAATCAAAGAGTTTTGCTTGCTGTGTAAGTAAAGTCATGTGTTATGTGGTCTGGTATCAGTGTATGAATGAACAAGAAGGAATTTGATCTCATTGATGGTCATTAGTCAGACTTGCAAGGTCAGCTTCTGTAGGAGGAAGTGCTTTTTATTTTTATAACATGAGATGGTCCACTTGTGACTGATAAAAGCATGCCGTATCCCCTCATGCAAGTAAAAAATGTTGGTTTTTATTAAAAAATGTGCAGACGAGTAAAAACAGACCATTCCTCACAGATCCCCTTAACCTTTTCTCTTTTTTTCTATATTTCTACGCTCTATCTCTGACCATCAGGTGACAGGAAAAGGCTCACAGGAGAGACAGAATAACAGGAAGAGAAACCAGGAGTAAGAGGGGAGCAAAGGGCCAACGCTGTTGTGTCAGATTCTGTGAATTTAATCCTAACTAGATGCTGTCACAGCACAAAATAGAGTGTGTGAGAGTACTAGACAGAGATACAGAAGCATTTAATACTCTGGCTGTATGAAATAAGTATTAGATTCATAGGAGGTGATTGTTAACCCCTATTTTCCTCTTCATATATTATCTGTTGTAATTTTCACACCTTCTTTTTCACTTTCCTTGATAGTGACACAAGCTAATAAACAGGTCTGAACTTGAGCTGGCCTGAACAATAAGCACAAGTTGCTGTGTGACTGAACAGAGAAACACCACAGCTGTTTTTAGGTGGGTCAGAAATGCCAGAGAAACGTTTTTCAAAGTGAGACATGTTTGAATAAATGGATAAGTAGAATATTGTTTCAGGTACAGGGTGCTCTGATTTGTACTGATGCATTTTCTCTAATAATTAATTTTGTCACTGACATCTCCATGGAGTCATTTAACACTTTTCGTCAGCTCTGCAGTTTCCATGGCGACTAGGATTATTGAATAGGCAACAGTATTCCACTGTGAGTCACTTTCTCTTCAGACCACAGTTCTCCTTACACAAGAGATGTACAGCACGAATTGTCTCTGATGAGTTAAAAAAACAAAACAAAAAAAACTTCCCCTTCCTCTTGAGAATTTCTGTTGGTGGAAAAAAGGGTGGAGTGCACAGCAGAAACAGTCACAGTCACCCTCCACTGCACCAGTCGAGCGCAGGGGCTGAGCAGCGTATTCTCACAGGGGGACGCAGTAATGCCACAGTTCATTATCTTGCAGGCTGACCTCAAGCCTGCTAATTTGTTCATCCGTGAATATTTTTTGTGTGAGCTCATTGTATAAGCAGATTTTTTACTAGTTCTTTAATTGTTTTGGGGATAAAGCTAAACTCCTGGCATGTGTGTGAATGCCAGGAGCCACACTTGCCAAGGTTATTCATTTATTTACCGATCCTCTCCATAGTAACAGTCTTTCAGTCGTTATGACCTTTTTGTGAATGTAAAATAGGTCATGTCCAAATGCTGCTCATGAATTCAGTCACACAATTTGACGTGTATTCAATGAGAAGTACAAACAGAGTACTTCTCACTGATAAGAATAGTTATGTCATTAATAATAAAAATGTCGAGGACTATACGCTCATCCGGCAGGACTTTTTTAAAGCTGGACCAAAATTCACTAAATTCTTGACCCTTTATTAACTGCAGCCCTTGTGATTTATCACCCTTAATGCCTATTAATAACTTGACATTATTAATGACACAATCACTGCAGGAATTTTTCACATCCTGTCAATCCAAACGTTTTTATTAATGGGTTGTAAAAAAACTACGAAGCATTAGTAAATTATTCCTTTAATGAAGCCATTAGTTTCAACTCATGGTGTCTTTAGCGGGGTTTACTTGCAATTATTTTCTCATCCACTCTTCTAGCTTCTTTTACCTGCTACCAAAGCTTTATTCCCTTTTTTCTCAAAATAAACTACTTAATCTATCTGTTTACATCTGTCCAGACCAACTGTTACTGTCAAGCAGTTAGCACTCAGTGGCTATATCTTACTCATCAACTCAGCTGCTTTACAAAAATCGCCTAGTGCTGCCAATTATTCCTCCTCTACTCCATTTTTACTCATTTTTGCAGTTTCATATGCTTTTAAGCAAATGTAATACTTTATATTATAATCAGCAGACTTTGAATTGGGGTCTAAAGGTAGAAGGTGTAGTATGTTGTACAGATGTTAAAACGCTTTGAGACAAACTTGTGATTTTGTTAATAAAACTGACTTAACTTACAGCTGCTGACATCCCTCTACAGCAGCATGTATTCACATTTAGTGAGAATACGATGATTCACTTCATATGCCTGAAGAAAATATCAGTGTCTTGTCAATTGTCAATTATTGACATCATTAACATTCCTTTGCCCATCCCCTGAGATCAATTAGTTAAAATGAATTTTGTGGTGAGATTGAAAACTAGAAAACATGTTCCAACCAGTATCATCCATTTTGTTCCTTTAATTAGATGCTAATTGCCTGAATGGGCCATTTAACATAATTGGGGAATCCAAATAAGCTTGGTTGTTGTTGATACCTTTATTTCATGAAGTAATTTAAAAAAAAAATGAGGGCATTCATGTTGTAAATGAAATACTGACACATTTGATAACAAAGATTCTGTTTTATTTACAGCCCAGAAGCCCTGACTTCTTCATACCAACTGGGGGTTGTCAGAAAACCTACACACACGCTCCATCCATGACACAAATAAAATGCGTTCCTGCATGTTTGCTGGTGGAGTGTTTTTTTTTCCATACGCAGCATGAGTTCATCCCACTGTACCCCAACTCTGGCTCAGATATTCCAGTCAGGGTCAGGACACAATGTGGAGGGGTCACTCTGTGTGTGTGTGTGTGTTTGTTTCATGAGCAGGAATGTATGACGTCATTCAACCAAAACAGAGGGGCCACAGACCCTGTAAATAGCCCCCCTCAACCACAAGTAAAACATGTATGGGTGTGTTTTACTTGTGGTTGAGGGCGACTATTTACAATTGTTATAATATAGTTACTTGTGATATGAGTTTATTACACTGTCAGGATGATTCATGAGACACGAGAAAGCTTTTAAAAACATTGCATCAGACAGCCACAGGTTACATTTTAATTACCCAGCTTATCTACCTTTGCTAGCTAATCATAATGTGCAGTATATTGCAGTACAGTTTCTTGTGTGGTGTGTTTGTGTATTTATAAGTATGTTTTTCAAGAAAGATTTTACTGCTTAAGTGAAAATTTCAGGTGCCAGCTTAAAACATTTTACCCTCTTAAATGTTACAAAGCGTACTATTTAAAAAAAACAAAAAAAAAAAAACTAGACTCAGGCAGCAACAAAAACAAGACATTACGTCACAGGTAAAAGTCCTGCATTGTAAATGTTTGATCATCTCCAGACATGTCACATTATTTTCTAATATGAAATTTCCACAAAAAGATGTTTTATTGCCTCATCAGAATTATTAAAATCTACTCATCTAGTACTTCCTTGTCTTGGGGAAGTCGAGTATGAATATGCAAATATTACTCATCACTAAAGATGTTGTCCACTTAACTGTAAAGTCTGTTCTTAGTATATGTACACTGGCGTCTTCAATTTTCCATATCACACAAATTGCATACTGGTGCACGGTTGGTTCTAAAGTATTTTATGTTGCCACAGTTTATCATGTTTGTATGTACACCCAGATTTAGGGTGAGCTCAGAGAAACTTTCCCCCTTCAGCAGATAAAACAGCCATCTAGTTTCAAACACTGTACATACATCATCTGCACAGTGAAGCTCAAATATTCAACTTAAGGAGCAAGAAGGAAACACATTTTGTGTTAAGGGTAATTTAAGACAAAGAAGAAAGGTAGTCATGGGCATTACCACAGAACAGCACATTTTAAATACAGGGATTGTTTTTAGATGAATTTTTTGAGAACACTGACTCACAAACTAATTAACATTAAATAAATGGACTTTTACATATAACTATAAGGGACATAGTATGGTTTCATGATATGACAGTATGTACCTTGAGAAAATAGACATTTGACATCGAATATTTTGCCCTACAAAGCGCTTCATATCTCTGAAGTATCAGGCCAGCCAGGGAAACATTACATATTACTAAGAAGGACTGCTTTATGGCAGCATTGTAAAAGTAAAGAAGTAAGCCTACAGTATAAGACATAAGTAGCCTACTTTTACATATGCGTACTTTTATAGGTCTGCTATGATTTAGTGGTGTTGGACAGATTATATTATTATTACCACCCAGCATATGGTCTGTTCTCATTCTTTCTCTCAGGAAAACGCCTACAGAGCTCAGACCAGCCGCCTCAAAGACTGTTTTTTTCCCCTTTTACATTACTAAACAGTAAGCACTTACATAACTCACAGTGATTTACTATTTATTTTTTATTTTTTCCTCGTTGTTTTTTCTTCTTCTTATCTCTATAGTTTTAAGGGCTAAGTGAGCCATGGCAGATATTTCATTGTATTTGAATGTAGAAGTTGTAGACTACTTTTTAAATGGACATGACACTTTGAAATGAATTTATACATCAAATCATAATCAAGTCTAACTAAGACAATTGATTCTGAAGTGTATAAAGTACCTCATACTAGAGTAAATGCACCCTGCTACCCTCCACCTCTGCCCTACTCCTTACTCCCAGGTCAACCCTTTCATTTTATAGAGCAAAAGGGAAAATCCTGAAGTGATTTTTTTTGCTGACTCAAAGAAGCGACTGAACTTTCCTCGATATGTTTTTTAAAGAGGACAGGGAGCAGGAGCCCAGTTAATGTGCGCTGACTTGTCTCTTGATTTGGAGCACTGCGCCTTTAAAAAACAAACTGCTCCCTATTTTCACTCCCCACGGTTTGGTTCTCAGCGGTGAACTATTTATATCAGTCCACGGTCGCAAAATTAACCACGTATCCGCTATTTTAACAGCTTTTAAGTACTTTTCTTCGACCGAGTACGGACGGATAAAGTTTTTGAATGAAGGTCCCCCGCTGGGACTGTAAAGCAGGGGAGGAGGGGGAGGAGGAGGAGAGGAGGAGGAAGAGGAGGAGGGGGCAGTTTGCGAGGGTCGTCCGGGCTATCGGATCTGAGATCTGCTGCTCACATTTATAACTAGACAGACCTGGGTTTGTTCAGGGCAGAGCTGAGCTGGACGGACGGGGAAGATATCCACCGAGGAGCGGGAGCAGGAGGAAGCCGAGTTTCAAACTTTTAACCGGACGACTAAAAGGGAAGAGAGAGGAGAACAAAGTTTGAGTTGTCTCCTGCTTGGACCGTAAAGCTAATAATTCACCCTGGAGGAGGTATCACTCTTTTAATTTGACTGTTGTGATTTTCTGTCAAGCTCAAGACTTGTAACTTTAGTTTAGTTGGAACGGACACACGCTTTCTTCAAAATGGATAAATACGAGGATTTAGGATTAGAGGCAAGTAAGTTTATCGAGGACTTAAACATGTACGAAGCATCCAGAGATGGTTTATTTCGTACGAGGAGGGACGCAGGAAATAACCCCGATTTTGAGGAGACGAGGAAGGTTTTTGCCTCTAAAATGACTAAAATACACATGCAGAAACACCAAGAGGAGATGGCAAAAAACAACCTGGCCATGAAAATGAATGGGGGTCACAACAGCACATATTACACCAAAGACAGGCCGCCCATCAACAGCTACAGGCAGCCGGGTGAAGCTGCCGCGAAGCCCCCGATACTCTCTGGCCCCGTGCCGGGCACCACGGCTGGGAACCAGTACGCACAGTTTGACGGCCAGAAACACCACGCAGGCATTCAGTCTGAGCCTCCAGCGGGCAGGGCGTATGGCTACGGAAACAATTACGATAATAAGGAGCGCTTAGAGCCACATTCATACCAGAACAACACCCCTACTCCCCCCAGCCCAGGAAACGTGTCTCACAGTTCGCCCACACATGCTCGTCACCCGGCCAGCCAGTCTGCTGCCTGGGCCCCATCCAGAGAGAGCCAGCCTTCCCCATCTTTGTCTGGGTCAGGGAGCAACAGTGTATCTCATCAACAGCCTCAGCGCCAGGCTACACCTCCCTCCACCAACAGTCTTCCATCTCAGCAGAGTCAGGCTGTCACCCCTTCTGTTAACCAGAGTCCACCCTCCTCTGCTGGGTCAGTCAGGGGATGGGCCGAAGAGCCCTCCGGCTCAGCCAAACCAGACCTCATCCCCGCCCTGCCAATGACTGCCTTCACAGGAGGAGCAGACTTCCATGTGCAGCAGCCCTCCACACAGTCTGCAGTTCATTATGCACCACCTTCTTCGACTTCGAGACCCTCTTCCAGTCAGAATGGTCCTGTGGCAGCTTCCTCTCCCCTGCCTGCACCTTCTGAAACATATCCCAAAGTCCAGGTTGCATCCACTGTCATGAGCCTTGGCAATAACTCCAAAAGCTTCAACCAGGGTCAAGGTCAGAGCCAAATACCCACCTGTGGACAGGCTGCCTGTTTTGAAGCTGAAGTCCCATCCTCCCCCAAGCTTGTCCAAATACCCTGCCAGTCCCTCCTCACGCAGCCCCATGAACAGGGGCCTTCAGCAGCTGAAATAAAATTAGAGGCCCTCACTAACCGGCTGGAAAAAGAGATGGATGCCCAACCAAAGGCTGACTACTTTGGTAAGACTTTAGACTACCAACACCAACAAGATCCCCACAGTAAGCCCTTTCAATGACACAACCGCCCACCCACAGATCTGAATATGAACTCTCTTGTTTTCTTTTTCATATTTATGTACATGCACACACAACCACACACTGTCACCCTTTGTTGTCGTCACACATTCCTTGTGTCTGTGGCATGATTAAGAGGGAATCCCAGTGGTCTTGTGTCTTTGTTTGATTGCATTCATGACAGTCTTTGCTGATAAAATGGCTCAACTTAAAGGCGGACGCTGTAGGAGGTTTTTTATTGTCTGGAATGCGGACGGAATCATTTTCTAATTTGTTTCACGCCTTTTTAAATGATTCATTGTCTGCCCTCTTTGCAGGAACAACAAACCCTTTAGCAGTATAAGGGGGGGGGGGGGGGGGGGCAAGGGAGCAGGATGTTACCCTCTCATCCTCGCTCAGCTTGCAGAGATTTAATGGATCACTATTAAGACAACATCAGTAACTAACGTCATTAATCGGAGCTTGATCACTTCTGTCAGATCTGTGCTGCATTTAGTCCGTGACCGTTTGAAATGTTCTTTCCCGTGTTGACTTTGGTTGGCTGACAGTGGCATTCGCTATTTTTACTAAGTGACATCATTACTACAGACCTGTGCTTGCACATTCTTAATCACTCTTTCTGCAGGCATGCCACGCATGGTTGTGCACACAAAACGCAGAGGGAAAATAATAATGAACGACACCAACACCTCTGATTGTTATTTTTGGAATCTCAGGGCAGATTAGGAGCAAGCAACCGCAGAGATCAGTTTGATTTAATTAAGATCACACAGTCATTATGTCGTTCCTCCTGCCCGTCCTTTCTCACTTAAGTTGTCCTGATTTATCCTTGCATTAAAATAGATTTCCAATATTACATTTCATACATGGTTAAGAGAAGTTAAGGCTTGTCAGAGAGGTTTTCAGGGCTGTCCATCATCACACTGCAGGTGCAGTAAACAGGCGAGATGTGATGCATGTTGTGAAAGTGTGTTTGCTGCTGAGAAAGCTGGTGCTCACATGTTAGCCAGGTGTTTGGAGCCAAGGCCATTCATGAAAATGGGATGTCCCACTTAGAGAGTGGAAGGGGGGAGAGCATGAGATGGTTGATATGGTGTTTAAAACCAAAAAGCCACACATGCACACACACATACACACAGACACAACCCACCCTTGGCTTCTTACTGCAGGAATTTCTTGCAGGAATGTCACGATTGTAATTCACAGTTATCCTCGGCCCCCCTGTTGTGTGCTAATATTGGTTTGTAAGGGAAGATGTTCTGGCATACGTCACTGTCACGACGAGGCTCATAAATAGCACAGCGATGTGAATATTACGGATGTGTGGGAGAACTTTGTGTGCAATCAGCCGAAGTACAGGTTTTAATGTAATACAGTCAGTGTATGTCTTTTTTTCCCACACATACGTTCCCATGTAGCCCACACACAGTTCCTGCGCTGAGTTTCCCACTAGACCATGGCTCATCCTCTGAGTCATGTGTTCATGCCATAAAAAAACTTGTGTAGGCTAGTTTCCTACACAGAACTTCAGTTTCATCACAGGAGACTTTCATAGTTTAATGCAGAAACATTTGAGAAAGATGTGAAGTTTTCCTGACTGTTGAGCTCTCTTGTATTTGCACCATTACAGACTCCAGTTATGTTTGATTATTGTTGTGTTACTGGAAGATGATGTTACCTTTTAGTCAACATACATTCTGCTTTTAAAGGATCCATCAGAGTTCCCAACCAAGTGCTGATTGGCATAAATGCAGCTGGAGGTTCTGGGAAAATGAGTCCGGTGCCAAACGGCTGCACCGGGGGAACACTGAGGAATGTCTGGAGAAAGAGAGCGAGGAATTTATAAAATTAGGTCTTAAGATACAAAAGGGGAGGGGAGTCCCAGAAAAGTTTAGGGGTGCCTGCAGAGCGGCTGAATGGGTGACCAGACAAACGACGGAAATTTAGGGACAAGTTCGTGGATGCTTCTTTGTCCTCGGCCACAAGAGCCTGAGAGGATGTGAGATTTATAGATTGATCCAAGAGGGAAATGAGTGGTGGGACATCCCACTACTCTGCCTGCCCTCTTCCTCTGACTTTCACACACATGCACACAGACACAGACACAGACACACACACACATTTAGAGTTGAGCGTTTGGTGTTGTGTTAAGATGGAGGATTAATTTATCCCATCTGGCTGTTGAGTGGAAAGCTTCGTCTTAACTCTTCCCAGGGATTATTGGCTTCTGCTCTGGCGGGCTTTTGGAGTCTGACTTTTGTGTGTGTGTGTGTGTGTGTGTGTGTGTGTGTGTGTGTGTGTGTGTGTGTGTGTGTGTGTGTGTGTGTGTGTGTGTGTGTGTGTGTGTGTGTGTGTGTGTGTGTGTGTGTGTGTGTGTGTGTGTGTGTGTGTGTGTGTGTGTGTGTGTGTGTGTGTGTGTGTGTGTGTGTGTGTGTGTGTGTGTGTGTGTGTTATCCTCTCATGCACGTCCTCTCATGTGCCTGTTTGTCTATGAATACATAGCCAGCGGTTATTTGTCTGAATTTGATGTTATGTCACATCTGGGTGTGGCGTCTGTCTGTGTGCACAGTGGCAGAGTCTGAAAGTTACGCCACAGGTGAAGCAACTACATCATTTAATGTTTTGCTTACAAAACAGGGAATACGTGTATAATTGTTACTTATATCTTGTGATGGATGTGTTACAGATATTTAATCGCATATTCAGCTCCATTGTGAAAGCACTATATTTAATAACTAACTCAACACTTTGGTATATTTGGAGAAAGAATAACACTTGATGGCTCCTGCAATGTGTGGACAAGGGCTTAATTTTCAGCCAGTGGCATTTTGGTCAGCCAGCAGCCATCTACTGGGAGTTTTGACAGCTGGGAAAGGTAAGGGGGGTGGAGGGGTGGGGGGTGCAGAAGTTTTGGCTCCGTGTTTTGCTTCCCCTCCCCCCATTTGAAGCAAGCAGCGAGTGCCCTGAATAATCACACTGTTTTGGAATATGGGACTCTGTCCAAAAGCAGATTTGTAGTGGCCCAACCGGCAAGGAGGTTGCTACAAAAACGAGGAATTGTGGGGTCCCATACAAGAAAAGGAAAGAGAGAAAGGACTTTTACTAAAATTTTTTTTTTTTGGGTTCTCAGGGGCCGTGCAAATCTAAACTAGCTATAACACATTTAAAAGAAAAATGTCTTTGGCCCAGAGTCAGGTTTTGGAAAAGTGCCAATGTGCTGTACAGTATGTATGTTCATCTCTGAATCCTTCCATTGTGTGATTTTTTTTTTTCATGATTTAAGCATCTTCATTAATTCATTTCAGTAGTTTGAAGGCATGACTTCATTTATTGTGTTTTCATGTA
The DNA here is from genome assembly GCF_963691925.1 of Scomber scombrus. NCBI lineage: Eukaryota > Metazoa > Chordata > Actinopteri > Scombriformes > Scombridae > Scomber > Scomber scombrus. Next base: position 13,649,747 of record NC_084976.1, on the reverse strand, counting down.
AACAAAATAACTTACATAAGAGCAACATTCTTTTGCTTTCTAATAATATCCCTCTATCTCTAAATCTTCTTTCCAGCCATTGGGGCCCCTGTTGATGTGTCCTCTGTTGTGGCATGAGGAGAGGCTTAGCTGCAATATATATATAGCCCAATTGTATATTGTGTAACTGCAAGTCAACGTTTGAAGAAGGTTATTAAATGTAACAGTGTTTTTGGCGGAGGCAGCCTCGTGATGTGTGTTGGATACAGGGGAAACAGGCGTCTCTTTGTCAGTGTATGAGGAGGACCAGGGCTGAGCTGAGCTTCTCTGTCACTGGGGAGTTTTTCTATAAAAGCTCACACTCACAAATAACCTCATGCACACACACACACACACACACACACACACACACACACACACACACACACACACACACACACACACACACACACACACACACACACACACACACTTAACGCATCACAATTCAATTGTCCTATTATTACTGTATCTGATTGATTTAGCAGCTCGTTGATTACTCATCAGGGTCAGCGGTGACGGGGCTAGTCACTTGTCATAGTTCATATGCCAGTTGTCATATCGCGTCATGTCATACAGTGTGTGCTCAGAGGGATGGAAATTGGCAGCCATGAAAGATAATATTTTTACATCAGGCGTCAGGAAAGTATTGTCACATCCTTAAAAAAAAGAAAGTTCTATATTGATCACACAGAAACCCTGTGTTGCTCATGAGCCATCCAAAGTCAAAGGAGAGATTATGTAATTTGTCTGGCATGCTCTCATGTGATTTGCTATTTTAAAGGCATGGGCTGATATTCTTCACCCAACACACAGCAGATAGAAAACATTTGCTCTCATGAGTTACTGACTTTCATTTCTGTTTCTTATGTTTGAGATTTTTTATCTTCTTTGCACATCTGATTCAGCTTAGAAGGAGTGAGTGGATCAATATTAACTAGCCTTTATATCAAGCCACTGACTCGTTGAGTGTGTGTGTATGCTGATTTTTATCAAAGTCTTCATTAACAGAGTTCTCAGTCTCTGAGCCAAGTCAAATAAGCAAATGTGGATATATTTCCCCCTTTAAATGATACAGCCCGCTAACCAGCTTCCTGACTAACTGATTGTATGTGAAGATATTCTTTCTCCGTTGTTTCTGCCTGGTTTAATCTGGATCACAACCTTCACACTTCTTTATTGGCCTTTATCCTATTCCTTAAGATTTATAGTGTAACCTCGAGTTTGTTGGAGTAACGTGTCAAACTTTGTCTCATTGAGTCTTTATTTTTTTTTTTTATCTCAGGTCCATTCACATACTTTGAGTCAGTATGAGTTACTATAATGTGTGACTACGTCATATTTACAGTACATTTTCTGACTTGTTGATATTCTGTGTTTTTCTTTCAGGAGTCTGCATAAAATGTAACAAGGCAGTGTACGGAGCCAATCAGGCCTGCCAGGCTATGGGCAGCCTTTACCATGACAGCTGTTTCACCTGCAGCGCCTGTAGTAAGTACAAAAACACACACACACACACACACACACACACACACACACACACACACACACACACACACACACACACACACACACACACAGTTGTCCTTCACTACTCCCATTCACTTTCACCTTCTCTCCTTGGTCGATTCACATGTAAAGCTCATGTCGCCCCCTTGACTAATAGGCTGCCAAAGACCCTGTTCTCTTGAATAAAAAAGTGGTACCTTCTCCTACAGTCATTCACTGCCGTGAGCAAAAACAGGCAATTATTTAGGGATTACTGTCCTGTGCTGCTGGTGTTTGGTTTCTGGGTGTGCCATTTACTCTTGCAGCCCACACAAAGACACACGGAGCAGCACAGATAGTTTTTTTCCATCCTAAGCCAATGAAATAATTTGTGTTGTAGGTACTCTATTTTAGTCATCAAGTCACATGTTGAGCAGACATTGATGCTGAAAACTGCAAATCAGCTGGAAAAAGTCTTTAGTTTCAGTAATGTGAAGTTTATTTTGAAGAGTGTTTGAAATAATATCGTACAGATGTGATTGATGGGATGATGGGTGTGAGTTAGAGAATACAGTGTGACACAGAGCTGTTGAGAGAGAGATGGAGCTGTGGAGGAATGTTAGCCTACACACACCCCTCCCTCACCTCACCTGCATTGTTAGAGCAAGAGGAGAAGTGTTGAATTAGTAAATTAGACCTCAGATACAAAGTTTTTGCTAGCTTAAATCCAAACGCACTAAGACATAGCTCTATTAGCAACCCACTTGATCAGTTTGGTCAGTTTATCTGACCAATTATACACAGGCATACATCAGCGGAGGTCAGTTCATCACCTTGGCTGCACTCTTAAATCTATGGCTGACCTGTAGCTTCTTGACTACAACAGCAGTGCAATTCCATAGCCAAAGTAAGACCTCGCTCTCTGCTCCAGCCAATTAAAATCTCAGCCCCAATTATCGGATGGTGGGTATGTGGAGTATTTGCGGCAGCGTGCTGACCCCTGCTCAATCCCATTATTCTGCAGCACCTTTGACCTTGGCAGTTACGCCCCCAAATGTATGATTAACGTCTCTTCTGATGTCTAAAGTGGGGGGGAATAGGAGTTTACACACCACATACATCTCAAAGCTGGCTCCATGTGAGGGCATAAAGGTTGTGCTGTCTGTGAGTGGCCCCAGGGAAAAGCATCTCAGCTGGGGAGGAATGCAGGCATAGGGGCCCTCAGTGGGCCGGGCTCCAGGAAGACACTGGGTGCTGTTATGTCAGCTGGGCACACCGGAGTACAGTGCAGGACAGGGAGACCATTCAATGGGAGCAGACATGTACACATACCCATATGTATTCATGCTTACATCAACACAGTAAACCTGTAGCTCGACTGCAGACGAGCACAAAGATGCAGTCAGACAGTAGGTCACATATAAAATATACAGTACATCCTTTCTCATCTTCCTCCAAAGTCTTCCATGTCAAGACGTCTTGTATGCTTGCTGAGTTGCATAACAACTCTTTATGATGGTGAACTTCCTCTCATCCTCTCCGTACAGCCCCCTACCCCCCTCCTCCTCCTCTTCCTCCTCCTCCAAGGTGACTCCTGTGAGGAGAACATTCTTGCAGGCTGGGAGAGCTCAGTCTGCGTGTCTGTGCTGCAGGGGGGCACGGCTCCAGGCTAATCATTTACAAACAATTTACAAACTGTTAAAAGTACAACCCAATTCCAGTTGAGAGGAATGGTCTCTTTTTTTAATTAGAGGATTTGGGTCACACAGTAACCAACTCAAATAATCTGTTGAAATCGAAGTAAAACGAAAGCAATTGCCTCTGCTATCCCACAGATTTTTTTTGTCATAATACTAAGAGGCCCACACACACTGCAGCAGTCTAAGGTGTCACTTGAGTTTGTAAGGAACAGAGGTACACAGACCCCCTCTCAGACTCTGCTTTCATAACATCAGCTCTTTATCCCAACCAGTCTGCAGGCTTTGGGGAATACAAACAAGGATCTGATTGGTTCTGAATCCAGTGGTATGTTAACATCTGCTGGCTAGATTTTCAGGGACTTGACCAAACGTTCCAGGTGCAGCTCACAGTCAGAAAAATGTGTTCGGACTACCAGAGAGAATTCCTCTAAGCGCAGGAGGAGATTTTCTTTGGTAATTAAACATAGCCCGGATATCTTTAGCGGCACAGGAAATGACTTTTGGTAAGATTGAATCTCACAGTAAACACGCTACAAATGGGAAATTGGTATAAAACAGATATGGCTTTTGCTCTTTTGCTGAGATGTCTCACTTAAGTCATGTACTCACAGGAAAGAGCAGGGTCGCGGCTCGATTAGGAAGTCATGGCAGGGTCGCTGTGAATTGCTTATTTTTTTAAATGGGATTACATAAGGGGATTCATAGAGTGTTTTAATTAGAAAATGGCCTTGTGTTTTGTTCTGTGGCTCAGGTATTTTACATTTTTATGAAAGCACAATAGTCACAGTCCTTTCTGGTGCTTTTCAAACAGTCAGCCCTGACTCCTGACTTTAATTAAGCTCTTATCTTTCCGCTAAAGCTCAGAGCCTTCCCTGTCTGACTCAGTGGGAAAAAAGACAGGAATGTGAAGAAGAGGAATGGCCCATATCTGACTTTCATCCCCTTCATCGTCCCCTCTGTCCTAATGGACAGCTCCAAAAAGACTGTCTGTCAGTAATTACCCGAGCCGGGTTCCACACCTTGGCCCAATCAAAACGACTTGTCTCCTCTTACAGCAGTTACTGTGTGAGCCTTGGCCAGACCTCACTGACTGCGTGACCGTTTTTGTTCTATTATACTGAGATAATGTAATTGTGAGTAAATGGCTCAGAGAATTTCATGTGCTGTTGATTTGAGAAGATGAATCATGAGGTTTCATTTGTGTCTTTTTGTCAAGTAAAGACAGCAGTAGCAGTTTTAGAATAGAGAAGACAGGACTTGTGTCATTTATTACGCTATTAGTTATTTTATTCATTTTGCAAAGTAATTCAAATCTATTTTCTATGCATAGCTGACAAAGATAAAACCCTCTATCACAGTGTTTGTAATTTTATATATTATTTGGTTATCAATTGATAAACTGTTTAATGAACCAAACAGGAATGTCTGTATTTGGTTAATCCAGCAGATTAAAGGCATACCATGCAGGATCTGTTGGGTGGTGTTTGTAAACACAACACTGTGCTCTCCTTTAGAGAGTGAATGAAGAGAGGAAGCAGCACTGGAGAGAACAAAGCAGTGAATCAGACAAATAAATTGTTATTTTCACAGCCAGTACGTTCTAAAGCCCAAATGAACAAACCCTCACTTCCACAAAACTCTGTGAGAAGGTGCTGCGTTACCAGATTTTGTGTGAATGCAGCCGAAGTGCACAATGAGTCCTGTCCGCTGTGGCCTCTCTGGTCTGTGTGCGTGTATGTGTGGCTCAGACTAGCCCTCATTCAACAGATACAGACAGAGAGCAGAGGAGAGACACAGACAGTGATGTTACCTGGTCGCTACGTTTCTATGGAGTCCCGCCCTCACACCCTGCACAATGTTATTGGCTGGGGGCTAAACCCAATGACCTAAGGGTGATACCTAGAAATGTCCCAAACACGGCAAAATAATAATAAGAAAATACAGGCAGGGGGCAGCAGCTCTGTATGTACATGCATATAAACATGGGTGATTGAGAAAGATTATGTTTGTATGAGTCTAACATTGTTTTTTTTTTTTTTTACATATTTAAATATCTCTGCTTCATCACATTAATGCAAATATATAAAAATCCAATGTTGCCACAAAGCAGTGTTAAGTTATCTGCAACATTGGCCTTGATAGTTTAATACTCCCAGAGATATGAATCAGATTACTGTATGAACATTAGAGCAAATTCTCTGCAGTTTTGTTGACTAGTTTGTGGGCTGTCAGTGTTCTCAACAAAGACCAGTAAAATGTGTTGTTCTGTGATAATACTCATGACCACCTTTCCTCTTTATCCTAAAGTCTACCTCCTCTTATTTTTAATTCACTTTATTGTTTGAGCTTCACTATGCAGAGTTTGACACTAGAAGGCTGTTTTCACATTCATCTGCTGTAAATGGAAAGTTTCTCTCAGCTCAATGAATCTTGAGTTTAACAAGGATGATTTGTGACATCACAACTAGTCTGGAAGCCAGTTGTGGTCCAGTAAGCAGTTTTTACTCAAGTGTGATGTGGAAACTTGAAGCCTTCAGTGCACAAACACTGAGAATAGACTCAGGGAAGCAGAAGACCTGCTGTGTATAGTAGTTAAAAGAAACAGATTTTTTAAATAGATTTTCCATGAGGGAGAATGAATAGATGTCAACAGTGTTTAATTAGTTAAATTATCTTTTTTGTGTGTGGTTTTTAAAAAAGTATTTTTATGTCTTGAAACTTGTCTAAAATGGGATCTTGAGCCAAACTGCTTCGTGAGACTTTCTGGTTTTATCTGGATACAAATAATCAGGTAAACAAAGCATGAGATGGAGGATGGGAGATAAAGAAAGCTCCTGTTCACCAAGGTTAACCCCTCCTATGCCCTGCTGTCCCCTCCCTCACCTCCCCACTCCAAAAATGTTAGGAATGTTCCGTCTTCCTGTGGGACCTGGGCAAGAATAGCTATGTAAAGTGAGCAAGGAGGTTTTGTGTGTGTGTGTGTGTGTGTGTGTGTGTGTGTGTGTGTGTGTGTGTGTGTGTGTGTGTGTGTGTGTGTGTGTGTGTGTGTGTGTGTGTGTGTGTGTGTGTGTGTGTGTGTGTGTGTGTGTGTGTGTGTGTGTGTGTGTGTGTGTGTGTGTGTGTGTGTGTGTGTGTGTGTGTGTGTGTGTGTGTGTGTGTGTGTGTGTGTGTGTGTGTGTGTGTGTGTGTGTGTGTGTGTGTGTGTGGTTATGAGAATCCAGATCCAGACCATAGAGCTATTAAAGCACACAGACAGGAAGCACACCCAGCACGTGGAAAGACACCAGACGGGAACGAAGAAGAATAGTGGGTCGTTGCAGGTCTTGGCCTGTTGTTGCAATGAAATATAATACAGAAGAGTGTTTAATCCGTTGCACCTGTCTAGTAATTGAATTCAATCACCATTTTCCCCACATGTGTTTGATCCAGATGTGTTCCTTGTCTGACTGCCGCCTGCTCTGTGTCCCAGCAATATTATATTAAGACACCAGCACACCGCAGATCCGTGTATTTGATTTATCTGCCTGGGATTTAGCAGAATATAATGAATACTGCAAGAGGGCCCACTACCTTTTGAATGGCTGTAATTAATCACTGTGGTCTTTTATGCATTAGTGCTGTAACTATTTGAGTCTGGGCTCACGGCTTTGCAAGATTTTCCACTACGTCTTTTCAGCATTCTGTCATCAACGTACCTTTTGTAGCCTGCTCAAATGTAGTCATCATAATTCAATAATGACCACTTTTTTTTTTTCTTCTAAGAGGATATTTCTAATAGGCACAGGTGCTGCAGGTCATGCTGTGTACCGCTTGAGTGAAATGAAACAAATGGGCTTTTTTCTTTTGTCTGCAGGTCGAAGGCTGCGGGGGAAAGCTTTCTACTATGTTGGAGGGAAGGTTTTCTGTGAAGAGGACTTTCTGGTGAGTGAGTCAATACACAATCAATATTCAGTGTACCTGTACAGGGGTACAGAGTGTATTGGGCTGAGTCTTTGATCTATGTTCACTTTCACCCCATCCATTAACAAGAGGGTATCACTCTCTCCTTTTATCACCATTCCTGACGTATCCTAAATACAACCTATAATCTGTCAGGGTTTAATTTACACGCAAAATTTAGGTTAGAGACTTTGACCTTGTGGCCCAGTTTCCAGCACCTAATGCAGCTGATTTATATCAGTTGCCTCCCTTGGGTGGAACTGGACGGAGGTCAGTAATTGGAGAAGCTGTTTTGTTATGGTTTATAGGGTGGAGGGGGGTGGTCTTCCCTGTCACACCAGGGCAGAATGACTGTATGTACTTTGCAATAATGGGAAGCGTTTTCAACCGTATATTTTAATACGGTTGAAACCCTGCTGAGAAAATGTGTTCATTTGTGTCACACTATGACTGTACAGTCAGTACTTGTACTCAGTCAGTAGCTCTGTGTGTGTTTACTCCAGGACCCCTCTCTGAGTCAAACCTCCTCTAATTGCCCTTCCACCAGCAGCTCTTAGTTGCTCAATTAAAAAGAAATCATACTAAATTAAATTTGCTCTGGCTCAACTTTCTCTACGTGCTGTTAATTACGTCTGGTCCTCTGCCAGGCCTGTTAGTGTAGCCTCTCCTCTCTGACGTTGATCATACATAAAGGATAATGAAGCTCACTGATCCTGATTCTGGATGAGTTAGATGCCAATCTCAGAAACCGCAACATACTGACTGTGAAAGACTTTCTAAAAATGTGTTGATGTTTTTCTTAACTGGCAATTTCCACAAACATAAAGCTGCAAACTGTACTCAACAGACTGTAGAGATGCTGTTCTCAGAAAGGAAATGAAGTGATTTTTAAACAGTTTTAAGAGCAGGTTTAAGAAGGTTTTAGTACAACTACACATGCTAAACCACATATGCTACTTTAGATTGTGCCCGGGAGACTCAGTCTGAAACAGAGTTGGATATTGCCGTCCCATCTGTTGAAAAAAACAAATTCCAGTGACATCACTGTCATCTTTTCTCTGTTAAAGTACTCTGGTTTCCAGCAGTCTGCGGACAAGTGCAACGCATGTGGACATCTGATCATGGACATGGTAAGTGTGTGTTACGTCTTTATAGCTGTGTGTAATTGTGTGTGTTTGTGTGTATGGGTCAGAGCCAGGTGATCTCAGCAGTCAGGAAGTTTCGCAGTATATAAAGATTTCTCTTAACTTGACTACACATGTTTTCCATTCGACTGACAGAGATAAATAAGATGGCGTCTTGCATCTGCACATTTAACAGATGTATAAATAATGTCACAGCAGAAATCTGTTAGACACTGACTGAGAATGTTTTTATGTATGTACAGTATGTTATATACATGTTTCTTTATATAACATACAATGAATCATCAGCCGTCATTGTAGATTTGTTGGTGAAGACAATATTTTCATTTAACGTTTGTGTTTTTCTTTCAGTTGTATTTAGTAGTTGTGATTACTCATTATATTATCCTGAGCACTCAGTGGGATTATTCTTAGCTTTGTCCTATTCTTGGCTGCTGTGATGACCTAATGTACCCTCAGGGATCATTAAAGATTCATACTTTCTAAAGGCAGTGATTTCTTTTAGAACAATGACTATTTTAATTCTGTTAGATACAAATAGTGATGAAATACGAAATGGCAATGGCAGAAGAAGAGAGCATCGATCTCCTGTATTCTTCACTCATTTTTCTCTTCATAGATCCTGCAGGCTCTCGGGAAATCGTACCACCCTGGCTGTTTCCGCTGTGTCATCTGTAATGAGAGCCTTGATGGAGTGCCCTTCACTGTGGACACTGAAAATAAGATCTACTGTGTCAAAGACTACCACAGGTGAGCGTCACTTGTTACACAGTAGTTCAAAGGAACACAGGCGCATGATTTTAAGTTATCTGTGTTAAAGTAGTTTAGCGTGAAGCTGGAAAAAATATCACGGTTTCATATTCCGAGTTAAATCGCTGCGCAGCTCCTGCAGGATCAGGTTTAGAGGGTCTGCTCGGGCTGACTAGAAGTTCCTCTCCGACACGTGTGGCAGACACATGAGAAGTGTAGTCAGGGATGAAAGGAATGGGAGGGGGGGAGGGAAGATCACTGTCCTGTAAGAGGTGTGAAGACTGGCGTTTGGCCACGACTCCTCTCTTCCAAACTCAATAGTAACATTCTCTGTAATGTGTGGAAAAATAAAGAGTTTCTAACTTCTGAATGAGAAATCTAGGTTTTTGTGTGAGTAAGGTAAACGTTCTGCCTGTTGGCGACATGAAGAAATTGCTTTCAAATGTGAATGATCAATAGTAACACCTGTAGAGCCTCAACAGCAGCTCTACAGTTGCAGCTGTTGGTCTAAATGCTGGGACAGCATGTACAGCCCAACTGAGCACACAGCCGTCCGACAGTGCCCACATGTTCTCTCCGCTGATTAAAGCAGACAAACCTTATTGTGTGCAGGGTGTGTGTTTGACTTTTAGCCACAGCCATGCCAATCCACACTGAGAGGCCCTTTGTTATTCCCTCAGACATCCAGGTGCCAGCCATGTGTTTGCACATTATGAATTCATTTTGCTTTTTTGTTTTCCTACTCGGTTTTTTGGAATGGGGGAATCACGTGTTGGAGGGAAATCCAGCACATCTGCAAACCTGGCATCTCCTTAGTCGAATCAGGATCTTGAATCCAGTCAGAGTGAGGAAAAAAAAGAGAGAGAGGGTCACTAGTTTAAAGGTTGGGAGAGGGACATATGAACTTTAACCTTTATAGATGAACTGAATCTGAATTCAAATCATGAATGGACTGAATTGAAACTCTATGAATAACCCCATTTCCCCATCTCACTCCTTCAGGGTCCTCGCCCCTAAATGTGCAGCCTGTAACCAGCCCATCCTTCCCTCACAGGTAAACTCACATCAGCCTGCGTTTAGGACTCACATCCATACACCATTTTGGGTAGGTTCAGGGGATCTTTAAGGGGAGATAGCAGGTTAAGAGTATACTATCACAGAGGAGTGTTATACATTATCTGAAAACTCGGAAGCTGAAGATTAATTAGAGATGCAGCTCAGCACTGTGTTCAGTTATGTCTCATAAGTTGTTGCAGCAATACCATTTGTTACACAGATTTAGTGCCTAATTGAACCATTTTTGACCCCTCAAGAATTGATTAAAAAAACCCACATTAAGACACCAAGACCTCGAGAAACATCACAGACAAAATCATGCTGTGATTTAGTATCAAAAACTGTTGACATTTGGAGATTTCTGAAAAAATTGCATTTTTGCTGATTGGATGGCGAGCACTTCTGTTCTGGAAACTTCTCAGAAGCCCCATTATTGTCAATAAACCTGGGTAAGCTGTATAACGTCTGAATGCTCTCAGTCTGTAGTTTGTGATTGTAAAGTTTCATAAGGCTGTGGTGAACATAGAAGTCACAGCAGCTCATTTTATACAGTGAGGCCAAGTCACTACAAGGATATGGCTACTGTGGATGAACATCCTCACACATAAATACAGTTCAGGCTCATTGAATCCATAAGAATCTCAGCTTACCAGTCACATCAAATTTATGCAATTCCACGACCCCAGTGTGCAGAAATATTCAAGTACACTGTTTTTAAAACAGGTGAAAATTACACATTTATACTTAATACTATATACATTTATACTGTTCAAACCTGCATGGGATTAGCATTAAGTGTGCATGTCTATAAAGGGGAGACTCGTGGATACTCTTACAACCATTATCAGATGTTTTTGCAGGTTTTTCCCTCGCAATAATTTAGCCTAACTTTGGGGCGTTATTCAGCTCCCTTCTCGATAAGCTAGCATATGATAGCTGGTATCAATGAATTCCTTTGGTAGTCTAGCATCTGGTATCTTCAATGTAGCTTTAAAACTGAGCCTGCTACAGACTCTGAAAGACTTCAGGATAGACGGGGCATTGGAAGAGGTAAATGACATACTTTATGGCTTAATCACATCTAAATGTTACTCGCCATTTCCTGTGAACCTTCACACCACCAGGAACTCAGATTATAAATACATATTTGCTCATGTTATGACCCAAACACAGATGAGAAAAGTTCAGACGTCCATATTTCCCACCAGACTACAGGTCAAAACAGTGTGAGGTGGTGTCCGGGATGAGTATGTGGACAGCAGGGAGAAGTGTGGTTCACATGCTGGCAAAAGCAAAGAAATGTCCAAAATTAGAGTTGACTTTTCTGGAATGTCCCCTTCCCTCCCCTCCCCCTTCAGTGACGCTGGTGTCCAGAGGAGAGATTGTGTTTGTATGTGTGTGTCTTTGTGTGTCTGTATAGGTATGGAGGGCTTAGTCTGCTGTGTGTGTTTATGTAAGCTGTTGTGTAGACGTTGAGGGGAGTTCCCACTCAGGCTGATATTGTAACCAAAGAAAGATTACAGAAGCACATAAGGAAACACCTCTTCTCTGTGTGGGCATGCATAGTCAGGAGGACAAAGAGTACTCACAGATGTACAGATAGAGATAAACGTGCTCTCTGTTAATCTTGCTGCAATCTTGAGCTCATAACTGCTGTATTTTGTGTCTTTACATCTGTATATTTTTTGTTTTCATTACAGGTCTCTGAGTACAAGTTCTTGTTCCTTTAGAGAAAATTGAGAAACTGTAATGAAATCCCACTGATAGCGTAGCAACATGGATGGTCTGCACTCAAATGCGCGATTGACAAGTACTTGAGCTTCACGATTGTAATGCAGAGGAGCAGATGAAAGTACAGACTATTCAGCTCCTGGCTCACATCGCTGTGCTCACACTTCTGATTGATCTTTTGAAGCTCAGACTGAGAGTAGTTGAAGAGACTAAGACGTTGAAGTGTCTTCTGGCGAAATTGACTTCAGTTGCATTTGTCTGTCTGAATTTCTTGCCAGGGGTCTGATGAAACCATTCGAGTTGTATCCATGGACAAAGACTATCACGTGGAATGCTATCACTGTGAGGTAGGTAAAAAAACAGGTCAGGTTTTTCTGTCACAAAACGGAAATATGAAGCTTTGCATTTGAGTTATCTGAAAACAAGCATGTTTAGTGGCTCGGAGCCAGCGCCCTCCCGAATGTCTCATTAAGAGAAATCCTAATGAGTAGATCCTCAATCTTAATCACAGTCTCTGCGGTAATTATATACTGCTGAGGAGCACAGGTATGCAACACCTCATCATCGCTATCTCACCATTTTACTCAAGTGCCTTTTCTTTTTTTTTTCTGCCAAAGACTGATTGACAGCTGCTGTTCTTTCAACTTCATGAAAATAAAGATCAGTTAGCTTGAGGAGCAGCTCCCTGTTAAAATAGTGCTTAACTGTTGAGTCGTTGGGTCCTCCTAGTGGTTTTTTTCCGTCTTTCAAGTTGAAAGAGGAGAATTTTGTCTTTGTAAGCAGATTTTTCTCTCTTAACTGTAAGCCAGAAGGCAGATAAAGAAATCCTCCAACTGACCAGAGCATGCTTTGTGATTTTCTTACTCTGCACACATATGAGATACGTTAATAATGAGAAGTTTACCTTTTTTCGAAAAGTAGAAATAAATAAAGAATCAATCAATCAAACTTTATTTATATAGCCCTTCATACAATTCTAATGCATGTTTTAAATGTTGTATTTGTCCACTCTCAAGGCAATCAGTGCAGTCCATTCTGTCAGTTGTAGTAAATAAGGTCAATACTTAGCATAAATGAGACCAGTCATCCTCTATTTAAGCTCAGAGAACCTTTCAGTTGACGCGTCTCATCCTTATTCCTTTTTTTGTGTTTTAAGGACTGTAAGATGGAGCTGAATGACGAGGAGGGTCACCGCTGCTACCCTCTGAACGGCCACCTTCTCTGCCACTCCTGCCACCTGAAGCACATCGAGCCAGGCTCCTCCATCACCGCCCCCTCCTACTAACACTAACAGCAGGTGGAGGGAGACCCCTGGTGGATTGTTGGAGGAACTGCCAAAGAGTGAATAATGACAGCAGGAGAGGATTTGAACAATTCTTGTTGTAGAGGATTGATTGATTTAATGCATCAAATCATACGATGGTTTGACCAGAATGTTAATGACGTTTTCATTATGTGAGTGACTATCGTAACGCCTACAGAGGTTATGACCCAATAATTAAGTATTGTAATACACCAAAGCCCTCTTTGAATGGAGTTATACCCACTGCAATACTGACTTTGCAGAAGTGTCGCCATATAATTATTTTGTGTAAATATTAGTGATATTGGCTGTGTAAATATCTTACTGTCAACTCCCATTCAATACTACGTGCCTTCACTTTCACACTTCTGCTGTGAAGTTAAAATTCAAAATCAATCCATAAATCATCTGTCCAGATGTTCTCATTAACATGTTGTTCCTGAGAAGATTTATAAAGAATATGCAAAGTTCACTGTGGAATGTGACACAAATCACAGGTACCTAATATTTTCATTTTCTGGTATGATAATATGGTTGAGTCAGGATACTCTGATTCATGCAATATACAGTATTGAGGCCTCTCACAGATTCTTTCGGACGCAGGAAGGAGGACAGCAGTTTCTACATGATTGAAATGTATTTATATATGCATAACATACAAACTAAAGTAACACATTGATATGTCATTATTGAGTAATATTTTTTAAAGCACAAGGAATAACTAATTTCTTGATTTTTCATTTTCAAGCAGAGTTCGTGCTGTAGAGAAAGTGTTAATTTTCCTGTCAGAGAGGTCACCAGTGGTCCTGTTGAGGGATCAAGAACCACACAAATAGTCTGTGAAAAGCCTCCATTAGTCGACCTATGATGCAAATAATGTTGCAATAAATCATATTAAGTAATAATTTTCTCACACAACTATCTCATAGAAACATTAATATCTTGCATGTTAATTTGTCTTTATATGCTTATGGCATATCTTTTTACAGTCATACAACACATTGTATGACTTTTGTTACATGTGACCAAGAATGCCGAGGACAGCCAGGTTATATTGTTCTGAAGTAATAAACTGACATCTTATGTCACATGCAATCTGTTCGAAGCACTTAGAGATAGATGAGTGTTTTCTATGCACCTATGAAGAGGTTGGTAATAGGCCTGTATATCTAATGTATTTTGTTGTATTTGCAAAAAAATAGTATATATTTTAAAGATATATATTGTAGGCCTATATTCATTAACTTGTCTTATTTTGACTTCTGTGCAAACCCTTCAAATACTAATTTGATTTGCAGTGGGGATACATTTTTGATTGCCTGCTTTTGCTATCCAACGTTACTCATGTCTTGTCTCAAGTTTACTAACTTAATACTAAAGTTGCTTGTTATTTGAGGACCTAATTTCATAGCCAGCTGTAGATTAAGATGAAGAACAAGCATTTAACTATGTTCTGTATGATTGTTGTAAAGAAAATATTTAATAAATGCATTGCAATAGACCAAACGGCCATGGGCTCTTTTTAGATAAGGGTGAATAAATAATTAACTTGTAATTTTAGTGTTGATTCAACAACTACCCTGTTTATTAACTATCATAGAATCAGAACATTTTGTTTATGATTTACTTGTAGTGTAGTAGTGAAGTATTTTTGCATTGTTGTATTGGTGCTGCAGATGTGCCAGGTCCAAGTACTTCTACCACCGCAGGATTTATGTGCTACAAGTCAGACAAAAAGAATATTAAAATGTAAATAAAAAAACATTGATTACGGAGTGATACACATTTTAAACAGGGTTTAGAGCAACTTTGTTTTTTACCAAGTCAATAACGGCCCATAAAGTCCGATTATCAATCGCCATCTGGCTTCTATACTACAGCCAGTCAGTCACCTGAAAGCTTTTCACAGCAGTGCCAGTGCCAGTCAGATCTGTTGAATCTGATGAAGGTTAGTCCCACAATTTGAAGTCTCGATTTGTCCATTAGTGACCACAACAATGACCAGAAGTCCTTGTTTAATGAGTTATTTTTTAAAAAAAAATCTTCCGGGGTAAAAAGTACGAGCTAGCCAGGAGTCGAACCTAGAATCTTCTGATCCGTAGTCAGACGCGTTATCCATTGCGCCACTAGCCCGATGGAAATTTATAGTACATCCAAAATGTATAAATCATTACTACATTATTATGAGCTACTGTGGCTGTTCAGTTATAAATGTATGACTCAACCTAACTGATCAGATAAGTGTTAACTTCCCAGATCAACCAAACAGCCTGGAGTCGAAGCTGCTGTCGGTAGTCAGTCAGTCGAGCTAAAGCTAAATACACCCTGAGATAGCGGTGTCGATTCCCGCTCGGTCCTAAATTGTTTTGATCATATGACCACTACTGTACATTCATATTGTCACACAAATATCTAAATCCTAAATCTTAAATTGAATAATAATGTGCTTTCGAACAGTGAAAAACAATAATAAGTAAGTAGTTAGTACCCAAAGTCTTACTTATTTACGATAACATCAAACAGGCCCGTTTTGTTAATGTCAAATTGACTTACATCGTCACAATATAAGTATAAAGTCGCTATCGGAAAGCAAGCTGTAACGTTATTAACGAGACAGGTAATGTAAGCTATCTATTAGTATAAAATTATTTGTACTGTGAGAAGCCATAAAGGGTAGACTTATTTTCAAAATGTTGGTACGAAGTGAAACAATCGTAGTTGCTCGTTATTGTTATACATTCTATATTTAAAAGTTCAGCAGGCAATTGCACTGTTAGGCCGGGAACTAGAAAACACTGATTGGTCAATTTTTGGTAGTTGCTAGGTAAATCTTGGGTAGCAATACGAACGCTGATTGGCCACAGCATACAAATCCTGGTAGACGGAAACTTCATTGGCTGTCACTAGCAAGAACAACCTCGTTGTACTAACTTTTCACCCACTTACGGCGCCCCTGCACAGTAAACACACACGCACACGCACGCACACACGCGAGCACACACTTTCAAAAGTATACATAAAGGTCAATCAATCAATCAAACTTTATTTATATAGCGCCACATCACCACAAAGTCATCTCAAGGCACTTGACACATAGAGCAGGTTGTAAACCGTACTCTTCAGGTTTTAATTTTAAAGAGACCCAACATTCCCACATGAGCAAGCACTTGGTGACAGTGGCAAGAAAATACTCCCTTTTAACAGGAAGAAACCTCAGGTAGAACCAGGCTCAAAGTGGGCGGCCATCTGCCTCGACCGGTTGGGGTAGAGAGGAGAGAGAGGAAGAATAGGAGAGAGAAGCACATTGAAAATCAACATTGAAGCTAGGACTGGAATCTGTCATCCGGACGTCAACAGGCCCAGATTACCTGTGAGACGAGAAAGCACAGACAACTCCGGTGGCTCCGGTGGTTCATAAACTTGGTCGAGTTGACTTGTCCTGCTAAAAGTGATCTAATTCCTAAACAGTTATTTATCTTTTTGATAAGATTGACTGATCTTGACAGAGTGGTGCACAGCCGATGATGTACACGTTTGGTAATGTGACATGACATCACTACTCCCAAGTATTGTAAACATCTAGGCTACCTGTGCACTATCTGTGCCTCTCAGCAGACGCCCACACCTCTATCCCAAGTTTTCTCAACTTAAAACTTTCAGTGGGTTGCACCACTTAGTAAGCTTTGTTTTGGGTTAGCTAAACGTTTTTCAAAAATATTTGTTCACTCAGCTTTGAAAAAAATGTGAGAACAACAATTTTGAAGTTGGGCTTTTTAGTGTGGTAGTGGGAATAAACTATTAAAAGTTCTATCATCAAAGTTGCCCATCTCTGGCCTATGTGAAACCGCAACACCATTGTACAGTTGTATAGGAGGCTATTTATGTTATTTATTTTATTGTGCTTCCTAACACAACCAACCTGTCAAAAGGAATACCCAAAGATTAAAACTATTTTTGATAAGGCGGACTGGGGAAGGAGAGGTGATGATTGCAGTCACTGGCGTGTTTGTCAGTCAATTAGAGGTTACAGCAGAGAGACGGTATGGAGCGTAATAATCTTTAAAAGGGAATAAACTGAATCCTTTTGGATTTTTCCAAAACAAGGGAAGAGGAAGAATTCATATTTGGAAACTTCAATAACGGCCCATAAATTCCGATTATCAATCGCCATCTGGCTTCCATACTACAGCCAGTCAGTCACCTGAAAGCTTTTCACAGCAGTGCCAGTCCAATCTGTTGAATCTGTTGAAGGTTAGTCCCACAATTTGAGGTCTCGATGTGTCCATTAGTGACCACAACAATGATCAGAAGTCATTATTTAAGGAGTTATTTTATTATTTTCTTTTAATTCTTCCGGGGTAAAAAGTACGAGCTAGCCAGGAGTCGAACCTAGAATCTTCTGATCCGTAGTCAGACGCGTTATCCATTGCGCCACTAGCCCACGTGACTATTCGCACCCTGTTTGTCATATATCTAATTCATATTAAGTATGAAATTCTGCAATTATTATGTATTTGGCCTGACACGTCTCTGTCAAAACGTGTTGCCTTATAGATATTGTATAACTTATTGTCCTCAAAGTCGCCGTATAAGAATCAGTTGATTAAAAAAAAAAAAATCGCTGTCCGCAATGCCCCCCATTAGCCTGCAGATGTCGTGGTCGGACCTTGTGTCGACGAGGCAGAGTTTGAAATAACTTAGCATTTTGTTAGGAACACCTGTGCAATCTAATGCACTCAAATACAACAGCTCTGCCATCAATTCTACTTATATGGTCAGAAAGGTGATAACTCTACTTTATTTTTTATTATTTCAGGTCGTAGTAGTTGTTGTTGCTGTAGCTACTAGTGCATTACAGGCTACTAATATTTTGTCTACCACATTAACATACATGAGAGAGGCAAATAACACTTTTCAAGATGGGCTTGTATTGCATTTATATGCAGTTAAAATGTAGGATTTGGAGAAGCAAAACATTCAGATGAGTCAGTCTGTAATCTTCTGGTTGCAAAGAGATTAATGGGCCCTTCTTACTAATATGTCATCTTTATCCAGAAATATACACCCAGCTTTCTAATTGACTATCCCAGACACATTTAATAATAATAAGGATAGTGATAGTATCAATATACTATGATACAAGCCTCATTGGAAAAGAAAAAAAGACAAACTAAACCTTAAAAAATATTTAGTAAATTATTCAGCAGATTTGATTTTAAACTGAAGATGCTGCTCAAGTGAAAGTTAACATATTATGGATGGAGGTAGAGAAAGAGGGAGTGCAGCCTTTCCAAATGGACTGAATAGAACAAGAGCAGACTACGATAATGCACCCAATTAGTGATGTCCCAGGGGTCTTACATGTTCAGCTAATTAGTACCTGCTGTGACAGGATAAAAACAGATAAAAACTTTCAATATGATAAATATTATGTAATCTGGATAAATGTTGTGGGGGAATTTAGCTGCCTGTGTGTTTGTGAAACAAAAGAAAAAAATGTCCCTGTCCATTCGTAACTGAGTTACAAAATGTGTACAAATCAACTGATGGTTCAGTGTTCAAAGCTCCATTTTTATTTATCAGACGTTTTCTTATCAACTGTGGATATTCATTAAACGTTCGTTAATCATATAAAATCATGAAGGTTATGGGACCACATGTAGGCTATAAGCTATTAAATATAATAACATTTACATTTATCACTTCTTTGAACACATACTGTAGTGTACACACATACGCACACATACACACACTCTTACCAGTGTAACCAGACAAGCCAGATGACTTAATCTGTCCTGGATGGAAATGGTAGTTTTATGTTCACTGCAAACACAGAAACATTTCTGTTTCTCTGGGAATGCACAAGATTTGTAATTCCTGTACATAACATTACTGACATATGATATAAAACTTAACTTATTTTCTTAAAAATCAAATTCTTTGTGTGGTCTGCCTTAATAAGTTAATAATGGAAATCAATGATACAAAGAAGTCTCATTGAAAACCACAGTTGTATAACACAAAGTCCAGATTCAGTAAGCTTTTCAAACAACTGCTGTTTCATCATCATTATAATAATTTACATTTTTGTCAATTGCATTTTTTTTATTACTTTGTGAATCTATTCTTGAGTGTAGTTTTGATAATCTATTGTTTATTTGTATCTTGCCTTTAAATCTCATCAACTCATTATATTTTCACATTCATACTATTTTCTGTTGTAACACTGAGCTAACAACACACATCTTGCTCTGGACATGTTTCAACTCATTTCGTTAGATATTTGATACATTGAGCAACATACACATCTGGAGCCAATTCTGTGTTGCTGTTTGTGCACCTTTACCCATTTGTAATCAGGATATTTTTTATTAAACTATGGTTGGTTTTCCATTATTGTCATATGCCATAAAAAACATATTAACTCAGACACATTTTAATCATAACTGTAAATATGATTTAGACTTTAGTTCAACTTGGAGAAAAACATGTTTGGTTCAATAAATACATGCAGTTACAACAGAAATGACATCTACAGTTGCAATGTTTTTATTGCATATGCTATTGTATTGCTGCAATGATAACATTTCTCCCAAGAAATTATTTAATTTGCATTTTACTCAATTATTTGGTATTGAACTAGACAAAACAGCAGCATTGTACATGACATTCAGGAGGGTTAACTATCACAATGTCATACAGAAAACAATCTCAGTCTCATTTTGCTGATGCTGAAATCATCTGAAGAATAAAAAAACAGATTATCAGTGCATCTAAAGCTACTCAGAATAATCCTGTTCACATCTGCAGCAGTTTTGCACCAAATCACTTGGTAGAAGTTTGTTTGACTCTCACATTAAAGCAAAGTAAATGGAAAAGTGAGTACGAAGAGGGAGGGGTTAATAAGCAGTCTCACACACCCAGTAGGCCTAATAATCCTCAATTTAACCAAAGTGGACTGGACACCACTGTTGCAAAAGCAATAATCACTTCATGAACCAACATTAGGATACAACTGTAAGACAGTAAAATATAAATAATTGTGTAAGACATGTTCTCTGTAATATTTGCCGAGGCTACTTGTTAAGAGAAAGAAGACTGAAAAGAGGAATCTCTGGTGAGATAGTTACTGTTGCTAGGTTGCTGTTGCTAGGTTGTTGCTAGCCTGAGAAGTTGAGTAAAGCTAATGAGACGTTGATAAAGTTCAAGAAAAGCTTTTTGTCCACACTTGTTGTATTCAGTGCAGTTGTTTAACAGAAGAGGATTGAAAGTAACAGCGAAGAAACATTATATTACCTGAAGTAATACCGCGAAATAGTCAAGTGTCACACAATATTTTCAGGTAGGCCTGATTGTGTGCTATTTATGAGACAAACCATTTCCTCATATTGTGTAAATATGTTTTTGCTATTACCAGTAGTACATATTCGTAATTTTACACAATAACGCATGTTAATATGCGGAAATGACTAAAATTAAATCATATTTATCCACCTGGCCCATTCTACTCCTACTTGTAGTTTGATCAGGGTCGAGCTTTATTTTTTCCTACCCGTTCTCTGAGAAGACCCGCCCTCCTCTGCCTGTGATTGGCTATCACTCGTTACCTTCATTAGTTAGATTGGGTGGTTTAGGCATGAGGCTAGATCGGTTAGGCTCAGAGCCAATCAGAGGCAGAATAGGGGCGCGTCTTCGCTAAATGCGGGTGGGGGAAAATATACCGAAATCGAGCGCAGACACGTGCCTCTGTAACCCCGCCCTTCCAGTTAACTCCCCCTGTGACGACAGCAGAGGCCTCCCAATGCGGGGGCTTTGAGCATGGGCACTGGCTGCGCCGTGGTGAAAAACGTGTATTCGCCCTGTGTGGTGTCAGTGACAAACAAACCAGCCCAGCGGAGCACAGTGAAAGGGAGTGTGCTGGATTCATTAACGCTGCATCCGGGGCGCATCAATTAAACGGAGGGATTCATAAAGGAAAGGTGGCATGCATGCATGTATGTGCGTGTATCTGCAGATATTTGGAGACGGCGGAGGTTTTCGAGGAATTAGAAGTGGATCGCTACTGATGGGTGGGATGTATGGGCTGTGACTTCTGACTGCCTGCATTGTTTCATATGTTTCCTGGGATGGATTAATTTTCCTCCTCGACCATCAAAGGAATAATAGCTGATTAACCCATCTATTCGCTCCCAATGATTCTCGAGAGGTAAGCAAAAAACGAGTCAGTGTCAATGCATTGTTTATTCTTTGTTTTTCCAATTCATTCGTTCCCATTTGTGAATGTTTGTCTCTTGGTGCACACTTTGCTGCACTGCATTTTTTTTGTTCTTTTGCACATTTACAAATTCACGTTTAGGCGTTTTCCCACAGTGCAAAATGATGTCTTTGTGTGTGATTATTTGGGAACAAAAACAGCCCGCGTGTGTGCCTCTTATGTTAGCAGAGAGATGGATGGGATCGGGAACACCATGCAGAAGAAGGCTGCAGAGCTGGAGCGGCTGGCCGAGGTGCTCGTCACCGGAGAACAGCTGAGGTAGGTCGGTCAGTCTTGGTCCAAATCGCCGCCGACCCCCACAGAGCTCCAGGTCACACATTTTATAAGGGTAGCATGTTTGTCAGGATTACCTGCAACCTGACAATGAAATGTGCATGTATCAAATGAGTGATAAACAGTACATCCTTTACTAAAATGTAAATAATGTGAGTGTAGTGACTTTTTATGCTCATCCTATTGGATTTTGTGGCCCAGATCAGGATGAACAAGGACATGACAGGACGTGACACACTAAATGAGAAAAGTGGGCGTTGCAGACACGGTGGAGTGTAGGTTAATGATCATGCATGTGGCCCCCCCTTCTGAAAACTGGCACAACAGGCAGTTTCAGCTCCACTGCAGTATGCACAACCAAACAAAGGCGTGCACACATGCACAGCCCCCCTCATGCAAGCTGCTGCTCCTCACTGATACAGTATGTTACAGCAGGCTGCATTTTAACCTGATTTGCTTTGCCGTTTTTGTACAGAACGCATGAGTGATTTTTGTTGCTCCGGAAGTACAGTGCCCTTTGAGCTGCACAGGGAATAATGAACTAGCAGAAGCAGTATCGTGCCCTGACCGTTCATCCCATTAGGGAATTGTACCTCTAACCCTGGTAGTGTTGTTGGCATGCTGTACCCTTTGACCTATGATACCTAAAGAAAGGCCCCATAACCCCGGTAGCGGTCACTGGCTCACGCTTCCAGCAATGAATAGAGGCTCAGTAGGTAAAGCATGGCACCAATGCCTGGAATTTCTGCCCCCCGCTGAACTTTGAGGAAAATACGCCACTGAGTTGCATTTTCCAGCTGGCTGTCATAACTGGAGCAGAGGTTTTGCTTTTTCTGAAGAGCACACACTGTATCATCCTTCTGTTGCAAATAACCATAAAAAGTAACACGAGTCATCACCTCAAGAGATTAATAGTTTGGGTCTGCACATACTCTTGTCTTGCTTAGCGCGTGTGTGTGTCTGTGTGTGTGTGTTTGTGTGTCAGTGTCCCTGGCAGTGCTGTATGCTTAGGCTGCCAGCTGGCAGTGTGACTGGTGTCAATGAACGGCGGGTTGGTTGGGGTGGTCGTCCCAGAATGCTCTCCCTCTGAGACGCTGCTGTTCTGGGGGAAAGGACTTGAGGTTGTGACATTCAAGGCTCGCTCACTGTCACTTCTACAGACATGGCAGTTAGCTTGAGAGCTAACTGAGCTTCACAATGTTCAGTATGAAAACACACCTGGGACCGTTTAATGATTGATGTCTCAGTATTTTACCTCAACTCCCTGCTTTGTCCTGGCTTGTCCTTTTGATCTGAATTGATAGTTCAAACCAAAGTATAGAAGGAGAGTCACAGTTAATTGCAGTATTCACGAATAAACAAAATTAGACCTGATTTGTAACACGGCTGGTTTAAAGGTGAGGGAGTGTATTTCTTCCACACCTTTTGTTTGATCATTTAATCACTAGCCAGGCTTGTGGAACATGATATGACATGGTTCCTGGTACTGATAGCAGCAACAGTGGCTGTTTTTGAAATATCTTATCAGACATTTGTGTGCCATCATGCCAACCGCTCATATCTGGGAGCAGATCTGTTTCAGGCACAGGGCTGAACAGGCAGATGGAAAGAAAGATGGATATCATGATGGCACACAGACTCATGCAGCTGCTGTAGTAACTCTTGTGACTAGTTCATTGTTGTGAATAGACAGTTTGTTACGTTGATGCACAAGGAACTTTTCTTCAGTACCATGTGGAGTGTAATTGTTTTCAGCCCGGAACCCGGCATCCTTGCTGTCATCATCAGAGGCAGAGACTCCTGCCTATTGTTTAGTGGTCCAAGTACTAGTTCCAGACTCACAGTGTAAGATCAACTAAACCCAAATCAGTTTGACACCTGAGCCTCCTAAAATTAAACAGCAAGGTGGCTGACTTTGCTCTAAGCTGCATTTGAGATGATTTTTTGGTAGATTAGACTGTGAAGAGCATTATCCATGATGCTATCCCTGTTTGGAAGGGAGTGAGAAAGTTGTTTGCTCATCTCGAGTCTTGGCAGAACAGTGTGTGGGTCTCGCTGGGCAGACTTGAGCTCCGGCTGTCATAGCTAATCCAGAGTGATGCTATCCAGCTGCACACAGACTCAGCATGCAGTGGAACTAGCTAGCTGCAGGAAGCCTGGCTAAGGCTGTAGTGGGCTGTTTCACAATGCTCGAGTTCAACTTGAGGTCACCTTGATGATGTGAAACCAGCATTTAGGCCATCTATAGAAGCATGAGGTTTGTCAAGTCATGAGTGTGATACTGTGTTCTTTAGATGAATCACGTTTCCAAATACTACATGACAGTTTTCTTTTAGACTAATTTATTATAAACGGCTCACATCAGTAACTAACACAGAACGTGTAGGCTGCCACCTTTTTACAAGTTGAAATATTTGTCATTACCTTTATTTTAATTAATCCACAGATGCATTTTTTTTGTGGACATGAAAAATAATAAACCAAAAGTAGAACAAAGCCGACATGAACGAGCCACACGCATCAGTTAGCTTTAGTCAGCAAAAGCAGTTGTTTTCTGGGGCTAAAAATCTACATTTCCTAGTCGACAATCTGCTGGCAATATCCTATCATTTTATTACTAGTATTCTAGTATAGTTTATTCATCTGTGCCGTAGAGCTCCATCATTCTCCAAAAGTGATTAAAAACCCACCAGTGAGCCACACTGTTGCACTGGGTAACATGTTCCTTCACTACGATGAACACTGAATGACACTGTTATTTATCATGAGCTGTAAATACTCACTATGGTATCAAATACATATTAATCAGCAGCTGAAAATAGTCCCAACAAGCACTATTAACTTCTTTTTGTTTACGTAATGTCTGCTTATAAAAAATTCATTTTGGAAATTACCTAACTTTTTTTTGAAAGTGAAACTTCATATTTGAGCCCTGTTTTCTGGGTGAGGAGCTGAGAGACAAAAAGTAGGACAGTCAGAAAATAGTTAGAGATGGACATCGTTGGTTTATTTTTTTCATGGAATTAGTTTGCTCAAAGAAAAAAATAGAATAAACTTGACATATCCTTTTAATGGTCTTAATGGCTTTATCCTTTTAATAGTTTATCCTATTTTAAACATGATCTGTCAACATACCATGTAATGTAGAGTGCTGATGGTCCTTTATTTTCATTTCCAACCTTTTTTATTTATTAATTATTGTCATTTTATTATTATCAAGTTTACTATGTAAATGTATGCTTATATGATTTCTTTGGGGGGATAATATTAGCTTGTATTTCTCGTAATTGCATCTTACACACAAGCATCTACCTCACATTAAAAAACATTGTGGTCTAATTAAAAAAAGTAAACACTGAATGATTCTCCTGTTATTTTCTCCTCTTTTTGCTACTTCCTGTGCCCCAGGCTGCGGCTCCACGAGGGGAAGGTAATCAAGGACCGGCGGCACCACCTGCGGACTTACCCAAACTGTTTTGTCGCCAAGGAGCTGATTGATTGGCTGATTGAACACAAGGAGGCCTCAGACAGAGACATGGCCATCAAGATCATGCAGAAACTTTTAGACCAGAGCATAATTCACCATGGTAAGAGCTGTTTGTTTGCCTGTGCATATATCATGTGTGTAGAAGTAATCATGTATGTGCTTGAGATGTGTTTTCTATTTCTTGTAATGGCAGGGGTCTCTCTCCCCTTCTGTTCATCTCCGTCTTTCTTTCTTTCTATCTTGACATTTTCTGGGAACGATCAGTGCCTCTCAGTAGATGACTCTCCATGTCTCATAGTCAATTTGGCCCCAGCAGTTGGATAACATGAAAGTAAATTGATTTTTAAGCTGAAAAGTAAATGTTCAATTCCTCAAAGTTACCTAAATAATGAATACTACAAATTCTACCCGCAGCATAACTCACGTTACCTACCATCAGGGAAAAAGTTCTTTCTTCTTGAGTAACTTAAAGGCCCCTACATGTTGGGCAGAACCGGGCTCTGGTTCTTGGCAGGCAGCGAGTAACAAACTCTTCTTCTTCTGTCCTTTTGTCACAGATAATCCATGTTTCTCTCTTACTACTTGGTTTTTCATGCTAGGGCTCGGTGATATGATGAAAATATCACAATATTTTTATACCAAATAACTTGATATTGATATTGCAACAATATTGTAGGGATTACTATAGGTGTGTTCAAAAATATTTACACAATGAGACTTTTGATATATAATCATCAGTGATGTGGATGTAATGACTAAGTGGGTAAATGCAAATAATAGAACATTTCGAACAACTAAGTTAAAAAAATTACACCACTCTACTGTATGAGGCTTTTAAATCAGGAGGACAAAACTTATCTCATATTATAATATTATGATATCCAAAATCTAAGACGATATCTACTCTCATATCACAATATTGATATATCGATAAATTGCCCAGCCCAATTCATGCAGGTGATAATCCATTAAAACTAAAACCATTTTATTTTTTGTGAATGTTTGTCTGTTGTCAGTCTGTGACGAGCACCGAGAGTTCAAAGACTTGAAGCTGTTTTACCGATTCCGCAAAGACGACGGCACTTTCCCATTGGATAGCGAAGCCAAGGTCTTCATGAGGGGGCAGAGGATCTATGAGAAGTATGTACACACACAAGCACAAACCATGAACGGATGGAGTCATAGATTCCATTGGCGGGATTTCTGTCATATTTTAGCGTTGCAGTGTAAAGTAATGCACATTCTTTTGTGTCGTGGTGAGAATATTCATAGTTAGCTGGTTTCATTCATTAAACATGTGGTGGGATTTTAGGGATTGCATTTGTTGTTACAAACAAAATGCATAAAAAAAAATGAAGATTATTATTTAATATGGATAATGTTACATATTGACAAATAATTCCTTTTTCATAATGTGTTTTGTAACATGTCTTTTACTGCTGTATTTCATATTCATGCTTGTCAGTCTCTTTATGAAAATAGTCTTTATGTAGTGTTGGTTTCACTGATATGTTAAAAACTTTGCAGGCTGAGGCAAATCAAAGTATATCGGATGTTTCTTGACAAGAGATGATTCATAGTGTTTGTCCAGTGACAGGCTGGATTTAGATGAGGGCAGATGCCACTAATATGACATCCTCAAAAGCAATATGTTTTTGTTTGTTATCAGCTTTGTGACCATGATGCTGTTTTTCCACTAGTGATGAGACTAATTGTTTCTATAGAAACACCAAAGGCTCTCTCTTTTTCTGGTGGTCTCAGTGGCATCTATACGTGCACTTTTTGGGGTTGGGGTTTTTTTTGGTAAAAAACACACAGCTTGACCCCTCTTCCCAAACTCACACATCCTGCCACCTCTTTGTAACATGAGCAACATATATTTCTGTATCTCGCCTCAGACATACACAGTGACACACTCCTATAAACAGAGCCCTATTTGTCTCTTTCTAGATAACACACACACAGACACATAAACACACACATGCACACCATGCACACATAGCAGTTGCATAAGAGGAAGAAACAGTCCAAGGGGAGACATCTGTCGTCTCAGCTCTCAAAGCTATGTGTTTATGTAATCACCATGGTGCAGCCCAGGACATACACACACACACACACACACACACACACACACACACACACACACACACACACACACACACACACACACACACACACACACACACACACACACACACACACACACACACACACACACACACACACACACACACACACACACACACAAAACAAAACCCCTCAAGCTTGCTCTGATTGTTGCTTTCTTGCTAACTTGAGTTGCTTCACAATTACACTGATGGTGTAAGGAACAGTCCTATAACATAAACACAACCATCTCCCAGTCTAAGTGCAGATATCTCCCATCTGCTGTTGCTTGTTTTTGTAAAAGTACACAAATGTGCAAGTTGCTTTCTCTGAAAAAACAACAACAACAAACACAACAAAGTTAATAACACAGCTGAACAGAATAAGATTTTTTAAAAATTTAATTAAAGCTACAGCTGAATAAATTAATTGGACATCCCAATTTAGGTTTTTAGGAATTTGGCTTCATTAGATGTTAGCCACGGCTCATCCACCAAATACTACTTTGAACCTTTTCGTGGTTGTACACTCCAACATTAGGAGTTTCTTATGTTACAAAGATGTAGTTGACCTTTTAAGACCTGGATTTAACCTTTAAAAGCTCTTTTTTAAATGGACAGGACATTTTCTCTCAGACTGAGAGATGAACAGGTTGTAGTTCACATACATGATGTTTCATTTCTTGCCCTTATTGTAATGTAAATTAAATTCTGTTTGACAAAGGTGGATGTAAAAGTTTGAAGCTGAGATAATTGACATTAAATATCTAAAACAAATTGTTTTAACAGCTGGTAAAGCAGCACAGTGGGAACATGGTCAGACTCGTTTTAAGATTTTTGATGATATCACTTTATTACCTTTGAAGGTCAAGACTAGACTGTTTTTCATAGCGTTAAAAGTCTGCAGATCTTTATATATGCAGAAACCACACACACTGTTTATACTACTTGACTGTCCGATATGTTTCATCAAGTGCTCGTCTCTTTAGCCAGTTTTACATGTTTTTCTAATATAAAAATAAACAGCACTTGCTCAAACATTGATCTCTGATAATGTCAATTGTCAAATCAGCATACAGTCCAATAAACAAACCACAGGAAGTCATTTCAGACTGTTGTTTTGTCAGCGGTTCTTAAGCAACAGAGAAGGTAATGTTTTACGAGGTCTTTAAAGCATTGTCCACTGTTAGGAATTATTGTAAATAATTAATCCAGACACTTTTTCAAAACTATATTAATCCTGAGCAACCTATCCTGGTGAAGCTGTGTGTTGTGTGCCTTGCTCAAGAACACCTAGGTAGTAGTAATGAGGAAGGAACTGCTGTGCTTCTGTTCCAGTCTAGGGTTCAAACCACCAACCACCTGTGGTCGAATGTGTACTTCTCTAGTCCCACTTCTGTTGAATTTGACAGTGAATTTAACAAGAAATTAAGTAACTGTAATTTCAAATATGTGTTTCCTGATTGAATCGCAGTTTACTTAAAGGGGAAGTGCACCAATTTTCAGAACCTGCTTACAGGTCTTTGGAAGTACTTCTGCATAAAGGCTTTTGTGGCTCCAGAGGGAAAGTCTGAAGATGACAACCTGGAAAATTAAAAAAAAAAAAAAAAATCTTGGTGTGGTGTTAGAAAGAAGTGGGTTTGCCAGACCTCCACTCCTCTCTGCTTGAGGCTAGCAGCTCAAGCCTATGTGAACCGCTACTAGCACAACACACCTGAATCTCCAACTGAACTGTCAGCAGTTAAAAAGCTTTATGGGTAATATGGGCACTAGTGTTTGTCTATGTGGATGTATGTCTGTTTAAAGCTGGAGTGCAAGACTTTTATCTCCTCCTTCTGGCAGTGAAAGTAATTTAAAAAACCCTGTTGACACGCACTTACATCATAGGCTCCTCTAGTCTTCTCTGTCGCCACCGTCGTAACTGTAACATTGTGGATAAATAGTTTTGAGCGTCATACAACCTTCGTGAAATAAATCATTTGTCTATCAGAATTTGATCCATATAGTTCAATAACCTTTGGAAAGTTTAGAATAGTTGCACAGTGAAATTTATCAAGTTAGCGAAGAGCTAACCAGAAGTTAGCTGCTTCAGCTGGTGGAAGTTTGCACCCATGCATTTATCTGGCCAGTGCAGAAATGTCAAACTCAACACTATATAATAAAAAAACTCTGGTATTCTGTGAAATACAGAGATATATCTGGCGGTGATAGGTTTAATCAGCATTGTGTGACCCCATTGTGGTAAGGGTTTGAATGTAGCGGTCGTTCATTTATGTGCAAAAGTTCCTCACTGCAGATTTAATGTTTGTGTATCATGTATTACGGCATCAGTGTGTGTTAGTGTTTGTGTGAGAGAAGAAGAGGCAGACAGACAATGCTGCTTATTGGTTCCATGAGTCTTTTCAAGGCTAGTTAACACCTCAGTTTAAAACAATAAAGACTATGGGCCTGATTTACTAAGATCCCAAATAAAGGGTACTAAATTGCGTGCACAGTGCAATAGATTGCGCACTTCGTTTGCGTGCGTTTTGCGGGTGATCTACTAAGAATAACTGCGTAAATGAAAACAGGTGCAACAGGGTGGAGACAGCAGTATTTAAATGAATATTTTGCATGTTTTAATGGAGAGTTTGGATGAGTAGAAATTGTTCTTGTGGAAGAGGTTAACAAATATTGACTTATATTATTACCAGAAAAACCGACATATGGGAGAGTATTTGTGACAAAGTCAATGCTGTTAGTAAAATCAAAAATATTCCACTCCGTCCTGTGCGTATTCTGTCATTGTGCCTCTGTCTCCTTCTCTCCACAGTAACAGCAGTCATCTGTAAAAGTTAAATTCAGAAGAACTAAAATGCAACATTGCTCAATTCACAGAATCTCTCTGTGTTACTGTTGTTTAGACTAAACTGATAATGCCTGGCTTACTGTATATTAGCTGGTTTCTCTGCCTGAGAGGGGATCCTCACGTCTCCACATGACTCACGGATCACTAGTGGAATGTCTTTGGTTATTACAGTAGTAAGGTTAACATACCAGGTAATTGACTGGGAAGCTTTACTGTAAGTCGTTTGAACTTTCCTTGTTTGAACTAGCAGAGATTAGCTGGAATCTAATGATATTCTGTAATGAAAGCCCTGATAAGTAAAGTAAGTAATGTTATCATTTGTTGGTCTACAAAGGTCACTGTTAGGATCCTGTACAAACAGAACAGATGTTATATGAGACAATTGCATATAGTGTCAGACCTAGTTACAGTTTCAGTGTGCGTTTTATAGGAGTCAATTAGCTGAGGACTGGCGTGTTTGCATAAATAACATTATGAGACATCACACAATTTAGAGCAACAAAATTGGTCTGTTTTTTAACTTAGGGTTGCTAAATGAAGGAGAATATTGTTTTTCATACATTACAAGTGTCAGTAGAAATCCAAACTATGTTAATGCAATACAATGGCTGTGTGCTATGGTAGGTAAAACCAATGCATTTTGAATTGTTGACATTTTAGCTCTGGCTGTCATGTAAAAATTGAGTCATTTTTGTTATATTTAGAAATCTGCTATACTATGAAATCACTCAGGTACTGTGTTAAATAATTAAAGAGAAAATCCCCCACATCCCTCCATATAAACCTCCGTCAGGTTTGATATATAAAAGTGGCTGCCTGGCCCAAGAGAGTGATCAACAGCCCACCTAGCAGGGAAAACCCTGGCTATCCTACAGCCACATCTCAATGGATACCACTCAGGCTGAGTTAGATATGCTGACTGAACAACTATGCTGAGTGAATATCCAGGTCAGGCAGCTTCCCTCCTAAAGTTGACATGATCTATTGACATACCGTATATACAGTCTGACATCACATAATACTCATGATGCTATTATTTAAATGACATGCTTTACTGTGAGATCAGTACTTTGAGTCAATCCCTTTGAGCTAACATGAACATGAGCTGTTGACTTAGCATGTTTAAATGGATTATTGTGTACACAGCCAGGTCTCATGGAACATTATGTCCAGTTCTTTCAACATTGCATTATGTTGCACTACTAAAGGTCCTAATGCATCAAAATTTGACATCTGAACAAGTCATGTGTTCTGTAGTCTGTTGACTTTACACGACCTTAAGGACTTGGGTGTGCACCTCAGACCATTTTCTTTAATACATTTAATCTGCAGCTCTATTTTCCACTCAACCCAAAGTTAAATTTTGAGGAATACAGCATCACTCTGAGGCCGAGTTTAATGACAGTATAATTATTCTTTTGACATGTTGGTCTGCAGGCCTCTCCGGATCATCAGTTGTAGTTAAATGAGCCATAATGAGAGGACGGTACAGGCAGAAACATAACAACATAAGAATCCATGGCTTTCTGTAAAGAGGAGGCTTTTACATGCTGCACCTGTCTCATTTAGCTTGATTTAATTTATTAGGATACCTTTTCATCTAAATTAAAGCAGAAGCTGTTTTTCCTGGGCTGTGGAGGTTTTAGTATCCTGCTTCCCTCTCTTGTGGGAGAACAAAAGCAGTTGAAAACATAAAAGCAGAATTATTGATGGCCAGGCCAACCATTCCTCCTCCATACATCCAGTCATCATCAGTTAATGCTGCACATACTGTGGGAAACCTATTTATACGAGACCAGCTTGCTCTTAAAGCATACGTTCACAGTTTTTCAAGTCTGTCAATAGTCAGTTGCCTGACTGTTGTTTTGCAAAGTTTATATGAAGCTAAAATGAGGTTCTGCACCTGAATATGAGGAACTTGACTGTAGTTTTAAGACAGACAAAATTGTGAACCTATCCTTTAAGCCATCGTCCATCAGCCTTTTCACTGGAGAGTTATCTTTAATCTCTAGACTGAATAATCTGGTGGATATTTTATTTATTTTAAAGATAATCCATTTGATGACAGATAAGCAGACAGCACTGATTCTTATGTCCTGTCTGAACCGACCCAGTTTAGGCTGCTTGGTGATTGTAAAAGAGTCGTAGCCTGTTGTAGTCGTAGGCTTAATCCATCTGCAGGATCTGTCAGGTTATGTTATAAGCATCCCCATAAATCTCAGAGCAGAGCAACTATTACACCTATAAATGATATCCGTGTGTCTGCATTTCACTGTGTGGTGTGTAGCGTGAATGATTGATTGCCATTAAAGCAGAATGTGGGAATATAACTTGTGCCAGCGAAGAGCAGCCAGAAAGGATGTTGAAATTGTCTTTGATCGTACAGTTCAGTTACAGTGCATGTTTTGACATGTGCAGTTGTGCTACAGAAAGCCTCTCCTGCCTCATGAGCACAATTTGTGTTGTTTGAGTGTGTAGGTGACGGTGTGCTTAGCTGTGACTGTGTGAGTGATGGGTGTGAATGTGTTTTTAAGAGTGCAGCGCAGGGAAAGAGTCAGCAGTTCTGTTCTTTGCATGTGTGTACTCGTCTGTTTTTGTGTGTGTGTATGTGTCATTTGGTGCCATCCAGAAGAGATCACACCACCTATTGCATACGATCCTTTGTTATAGACTATACAGAGGTTCACACACCTATAAGTTCATATTATCCCCCAGAAAATTGCACTTTTACACCCAACTGAGTTGAGTCCATAAAGTTGAACCTGTATTTATGTCAGTGAAACAGGTCTAGAGGGTTTTTCATGATGTAATTACTCTGTCATCTTGTTAATCTGATCTTTGGTGTGGGCCAATTGCTGTTTGTAATCACCACCCATTTAAAAAATGTATGAGGTTTCAAGAATAACGTGAATTTAGTTTTCAGTTGCATTTGCCATTTGCTTATGTGGCTGAAGCCCTAATCCGGAGACATTTACAGTACAGTAGCCTATTATTACATTTTGACATTTTTGAAGAGGGGAAAAAATTGGCAGAGCTGCTGCTTTGAAAGATTTTTTTGAAGTCAGAAATTCCCGCTCAAGGACGTTTACTCTTCATAAAAACCTAATTTTTACTGAACGCAAGACAGACCTCTTTGATAATTTAACAGTACTATACGTGTTATGTCATAGCCAAGTTATAAATGTTGCAACATTTGAGAACTCACTCTTTTGTCCCAAAAGTTAATGTGTAGAAGCTAAGCCAATGCTTTAAGCTACTGAGGCATTTCAACAGGAAACTTCTTGACACGCTTTGATTTTGCATAACGGATGAATGAGAGTCCAGTTGCTTTTTCGTATAGATGCAAACAATTCCATTCATTTGACATCTTATGCTTTAAGTCATACATTATCTCTGGTGTACATATCCGCATGAAGCATACCGTGCGCAGCGCAGAGAAGCGCAGAGAAGCGGTCAAAAACTGTTTTCCCTCTTCCGGTTGGAAAACACCTGACGAGCCCCCAAAAGGTTACACATTATATAGGCTGACCCGCCAATCATAATCAGACCATGACACACAAGACAATTAACATCAAATCTGCTCTTACATTCCGGCCTCTAATTGTCATGGCCGGCAGACATGGCAATTCAATACAGACAATAATAATAAGAGCACGATATGAGTATATGAAAATGCAAATTTACACTTCTTGTACCAGGCAAAGTTTGGTCACAGGTCTCTCAATAACACTGTTTTTAGTCTGTAGCTTCACAGAACGCACCATGCCCTTTGCATCAGGAAAAATCTCCAACACTTTCCCAAGAAGCCAGGAACCACGAGGGGCTGAGGGATCCATAATGGCAACAACATCTCCAACAGCCAGACTCTGTTTCCTCTGATTCCACTTCTGTCTTTCTTGCAATAGGGGCAGATATTCCCGGATCCAACGCTTCCAAAACAAATCTGAAATGTACTGAGCTTGTCTCCAGCGCCGCTTCACATACATGTCAGACGATTTGAAAAGTTCTGGTGGTAAGGCTGGTTTTCCCTTCAGAAGAAGAAGATGGTTGGGAGTGAGCGGTTCCAAGTCATTTGGGTCGTCAGACAGCTGTGTGATAGGACGATCATTCAGAATAGCTTCAACCTCACACAGGACTGTGTGAAGCCCATCATCATCAAGGGTCTGCTGGTGTAAAACTGAGTTGAGAACACGCCTGACTATGCGTATCATACGTTCCCAAACTCCGCCATGATGAGACCCGGCTGGAGGATTGAAGCTCCATTTAACTCCTGCTGACATTAAAGCTCCTTGAATGCGCTCATGATTCAGCTCACCAACAGCCTCACGTAGTTCTCTCTCTGCTCCAATAAAATTTGTTCCATTGTCAGATCGGATGTGAATGACTTGACCTCTCCTGCTGATAAAGCGTCGTATTGCATTAATGCAAGCGTCTGTTTCCAACGAGTTTGCCACTTCTAGATGAACTGCTCGGCTGGCCATACAGGTGAATAACACTCCATACCTCTTGCAAGTTGCTCTCCCTCTTTTTATCCCCACAGGTCCAAAATAATCAACTCTGACGTTTGTGAACGGAGGCAGATCTGGAACAATTCTCTCCTTAGGAAGATCCGCCATCTTCTGTTCCATGGCCCTGCCATTAAGGCGTCTGCAATAACTGCACTGGGATATGATCTTCCTCACAGCCGCATTGGCATTAGTTATCCAGTATTTCTTCCTGAGTGTAGATAGTGTATGGTTCCGCCCACTGTGTCCCAGTAGTTGGTGCACGTTCCTGAGAAGAAGCTTGGAGATATGCTGCTCCTTAGAAAGGATGAGGGGATGTTTTTCCTCTGACGGCATCGCTCCTTTGCTTAATCTCCCTCCCACTCTTAAGAGTCCATTTTCCAAAATGGGGTCCAGCTTGTAAATGGAACTTTGTTTGCTTACTGTGTGCTTCTCAGACAACAGTGAGGAAATTTCAAGTGCAAACCTTTGCTGCTGACAGTAGCAAATGACAGCTAGCTCAGCCTCGTCCAAATCCTTTGGTGTAAGGACACTGCTCTGCTGTTTAACAGTAGCTCTTTTTCCTCCCACTTGACCAGTCTGCGGTCCAGAGGCCTTTCGCTGACGACTGAGCTCCAACAGATGACCTTTCAACCTTAGGAACCAAGCCACTGCCACTTTAAGTCTTCTCCAACATGAAAAGTAACTTATGAGATGATCAGTAGCATTCAGTGCATCATGAACAGTGACATTCATATAGGCCTCCTTCCTGACCTCTGGATCATCAGAATCCATCCTGACATCATGATTACTTACTGGCCAATCTGCCTCAGACTTCCAAAGAAAACTGGGTCCCTGCAGCCAGCTATGATTTTTTAGAAACTCTGACACTTTCATCCCCCGTGATGCAACATCGGCCGGATTGTCTTTGGTGCCAATATGTCTCCATTGATCAGGGCTTGAGATTTCTCGTATGGCTGAGATCCTATTTGCCACAAACGTGTGAAATCGCCGATCTTCATTATTGATGTATTTCAACACTGACGTGCTGTCCGTCCAAAACACAGACTCATCCAGCTGGATTTGAAGCTCGGCCTTTAGCATGGTATCCACTCTGGCAGCTAGGACGGCAGCAGTCAATTCCAATCTTGGGATTGTTACAGCCTTTAAAGGTGTGACTCTGGCTTTGCCCAGAAGGAACGTAACATGATCCTCACCTCTGGAGTTCTTCAGCCTGATGTAACTTACAGTGCCATAGCCATCTTTGCTGGCGTCTGCAAAGTGATGCAGTTGGCTACATATGGGGTCACCAAAGTTTTCCGGCTTTAAACAGCGTTCAGCTTTGAATGATGACAACAGCGTGACATCCTGTAACCACGTTTCCCATTGCTTCAAGATGTCTGGTGGTATTGCATCATCCCATCCACAGTTTCTTCTACAGAGCTCCTGTTGTAGCATCTTAGCAGACAGAGTGACTGGCGACAGAAATCCCAGAGGATCATATACAGAGCTGGTTGTAGACAACATCCCCCGTCGGGTTAGAGACTGCTGTTTGAATTCCATCTTGAACTTAAATGAGTCTGACTCTACGCACCAGAGCAGACCCAGAGCTCTCTCAATGGGAAGTTTGTCTCTATCCAGATCAAGCTCTTTTAGATCCTTTGCCCTCTGATCTTCAGCAATGGTCTGCAGCACTGAACGACTGTTACTCACCCACTTCTCCAAGACAAATCCACCTCTCTTACACAGAGCGCTAAGCTCTTTGACTCGTTGTTTTGCTGCCTTCTCAGAGCTCAAACTCAGCAAACAGTCATCCACATAAAAGTTTTGCTTAACAGCTTGAACAGTTTCTGCAGAAAAGTCCAAGCTATTATCATCAGCAGTTTTCCTTAGCGCATAGCTAGCGCAACTGGGTGAGGACACGGCCCCAAACATGTGCACTGTCATCCTGTAGACTGCTAGTTCTTTGCTGAGGTCTCCCTCCGGCCACCAGAGAAAGCGCAGAAAGTCTCTGTCTTCTTCTGCCACCTTCACCTGATAAAACATTGCCTGAATGTCACCCATACATGCCACAGGTTCCTGTCTGAAACGAGTGAGGACTCCAAGCAGTGAACTGGTAAGATTTGGCCCTTGCAACAGTTCGCTGTTCAATGACGTGCCTTGATATGTGGCTCCACCATCCAACACCACTCGAAGAGAACCCTTTTTGGGATGATAGACACCGTGGTGGGGTATGTACCACACCTTTCCTGGTCTGCCTTGCGTCTGTTCCAGAGGCACCTTTTCTGCATAGCCCTTTTCAATGACATCATTTAGACAACTTGAATATTCTTTGTGAAATTCTGGGTTGCTCATAAACCTTTTCCTGAGTCCAAGTATCCTTTGCATTAAAATCATGCTTATACTGATTGTTCAGCATGATTTCCAAATTAGACACTGAAATACGATTCACCACAACAGAGGAAGGCTTCATTTCATTACTGCATTTTCCATTTAAAGGCCCATTTATAACCCAGCCCAACACTGTTCTTATAGCGTATGGACCGTGTCCACAACTGTTCACCACTTCCCATGGTTCCAATAACCTGGGAGCATTGGTTCCTATCAGTAGGTCCACATTGGCCTTTATGGAAAAGATGTGAACCTTGGACAAATAAGGCCACCTTTCCAAATCAGCAGCAGTCACCATGTTGTCTGGAGTGACTGGCATCTCCTTCTGTGTGAGAACTTCAGGCAAAGGGAAAAAACTTTTTCCTGCAAGATCTGCAACCTCCATTCCAGACACAGCAAAAGTGGGAACAACCTTTTCCTGTCCCATCGTTTTCAAAAGAAAATTTGTTCTTTTTCCTGTGATGTTCAATCGCTGCATAAGATGCTCAGTGCAAAATGTGGCTGTACTCCCAGGGTCTAAGAATGCGTATGTGTGAATGATTTAATTTCCTTTTGTAGATTTGACCTGCACTGGGACAATGGAGAGTATGCAACGGTCATTACCGGCCCCTGTGCGTCCACATACCTGGGAAAAAGTTGATGGATTTTCCTCAGG
Organism: Scomber scombrus; assembly: GCF_963691925.1. Lineage (NCBI taxonomy): Eukaryota > Metazoa > Chordata > Actinopteri > Scombriformes > Scombridae > Scomber > Scomber scombrus. Next base: position 13,612,099 of record NC_084976.1, on the reverse strand, counting down.
TGGCTCCGATGTACGTTGCGACTCAACATTGGTCTTTGGAATATGAAGTGCAGTGGGATGTTGTTGTTCACAAACCTCACAGACCAAGCGTTTCTTACAGTCACGGCTTATGTGTCCAACCTTTAAACAACCAAAGCATATTCCTTTTTCCTTTATGAACCGGATCTTTTCTCTATGCTTTTTACGTTGGAACTGTTGGCATTTCTCCAAGAGGTGAGCACGTGTACAGCAAGAACAATACAATATGTCCTGTCTCTTTGCATTGCTTGTGTGAGCATTTTCTTCAGATGAGTTGACAGGCATTACTGTAGTGGCAAAACTACTTCCTTTCCCTCTGAATGAGTTTGTTTGCATTTTGAATTTGTTGCAGGGTTTTGAAGCAGTTACATTCTGTGGTACAAGTGGTTCAAGATTTCCAAAAATTGGATCAGAAAGGATCCTCACTTGTTTCTCCAAAAATGCAACAACATCAACAAAATGTGCCCTTTGATTGTATTTTTCCATTATATCGTGAGCAACAGCTCTCCACCTTTCACGATATTTATATGGCAATTTACAGACCACTGTTTTCATATTGCTTGGCATGTCCATTTCCTGCATATGAGGAAGCTCTTCCATCACATTACAGCATCCACGTAGAAACAAACCATAGGCTTGCAATGATTTAACATCCTCTGATTTTATTGCTGGCCAGGTTAAACCTTTTTCAATATATGCATTAGCAATCTTATACTCATTACCAAAATGTTCCTGAAGCAGAGCTTTAGCCACAATGAATCCACGTTCAGGATCCATGTGTTGACAACTTTGTACTAGTTCCCTAGGTTGCCCTCTGGTGAACTGTTCCAGGTAATACAAGCAGTCAGCCTTACTTGCTTTGTCCTCCACACCTTGTTCAAATGATTTTATGAAGGCTTTGTATTGAAATGGATCTCCCTCAAAGACAGGTATGTCACGTGGTGGCAGAGAGAGCAGGCGTTGTTGGTTCACCAAAGAGGCTGTGATTTCATTTTGTTTGCACATAATACTCACAATATCACCAAGTGGAGTCTGATCATTTTGTCCATGATTCAAATGTTGTCCGTTTTGTGTCACCCAAGCAGCTGTTTGATCATGCAGCAACCTTTGTGATGTTTCCACAGATGACATTTTTTTATTGTGTTTTGTTTGCATATCTATTGAGTGCCTTTGATTTTGTTGCATTGACCAATCCACTTGCTTTTGTGTTTCAAAGGCTGCAGGCTCATACTCCTTGGCCAATGGGTTGAGTGTTTGTGGTGCCAGTTTCCTTTTTTCCCTTTCAAAATAAGAGTTCATACCATCTGTTGCCTGAGAGCGCCTTTGTCCATCCATAGCTTGTAAAGCTGCCAACATAGCATCAGATGCAGCAAGTTCTGTCTCCAATTCGAGCTGTTCCTTTTTCCTTTTTATTTTTTGCTCTTGTTCATCCAGTGCATGTCGTTCCTTTATGGCTGCCATTCGAGCCATGATTGCAGCCTTTTGTGCTGTTGCTTTTATTTTTACAGAGGAAGCAGTGCATGACCTGTGGCTTGTGAAACTTTTGTCTGAATTTTTACCCACATTAGAAACACTGTCATTTGGATTTATACCATCATGTTCAACACCTTTATCACCATTATTCTCAATTTCAGACACTTGATTTTCATTTGATTTCACCCACATTTCAACTTCATCAATAAATTCATCATTGAACATCATTTTAGCCTTGAACCATGTTTCATGCCTTTCCTGTTCCTCCTGTGGCAACAAAATCATCACAGAATCATGCATACATCTTATTTCATCACACAGTTCAATAAACCCATGTAGAGAACCTTTTACCTCAGACATTTTAATTCTTTGCATAGACTCTTGTATTAATTTCCTTAAAGCACTTGCTTTGTTTAGTTTAACCTTTCGAACAGTTTGTAGTCGGTCGATCTTGTCTGCGAGTCCTTTAACGGAAAGTTTGACCACTCGTTGGGTTTTCCGTGTGTCGCTACCGCCGGCGGCCACAGAGTCCGGTTTGCCGGCAGCAACTGGCGCATGGACACCCGACGATGTGTCCACATTAGTCCCCAAGTCCTCCATTTAAAGTCCGACAGTCCACAACATGTCAATCAAACCCAGTCACATGTTTTTTCACTTCAGCAACCAATGCATTGGGATTACGCCCATACGTGTGCACACTTTTGGATTAGATGGCCATCTCTTATCAATGGTAGCGCTACCTTACCTATGGCTGAAGACTGTGGCCGTGAGAAGTTCTTCGGCGTTATCACCGGCGTCTCCTCGCCCGATCCTCCTCGAGTTGGGTCTCCTCACCGGCGTGTCCAGGTGAGCAGCTGACGCGCGTCCTCCTCGCCCGATCCTCCTCGAGTTGGGTCTCCTCACCGTCGTGTCCTGTCGGCAGGTGAGCAGCTGACGCGTGTCCTCGACCGGCGTCTCCTCACTCGCTCCTCCTAGTGATCCTCCGTCCTCACCGGCGTTTCCAGTCGGCAGGTGAGCAGCTGACGCTCAGCTGATGCGCCGATCGTCCTTCAAGGCCTGTACCATGGCTCTCTGTTCCTCGTGTCCACCACCAAACGCAACAAAGGACCAATTTCCAACCTTTTCTTCGCGTTTAACACCAACACGGGAACAAAAGTCCAACTTGACGCTCCAGCAACTGTTGTCGATCTTTCAGACAGTTTTTGACTTTAATTGTAGAAGCTAAGCCAATGCTTTAAGCTACTGAGGCATTTCAACAGGAAACTTCTTGACACGCTTTGATTTTGCATAACGGATGAATGAGAGTCCAGTTGCTTTTTCGTATAGATGCAAACAATTCCATTTATTTGACATCTTATGCTTTAAGTCATACATTATCTCTGGTGTACATATCCGCATGAAGCATACCGTGCGCAGCGCAGCACAGCGCAGAGAAGCGCAGAGAAGCGGTCAAAAACTGTTTTCCCTCTTCCGGTTGGAAAACACCTGACGAGCCCCCAAAAGGTTACACATTATATAGGCTGACCCGCCAATCATAATCAGACCATGACACACAAGACAATTAACATCAAATCTGCTCTTACATAATGTATATAATTTTTATTATTACAGTAACCATCTGTTACTATGGACACATAAGCCAGAGCACCAACTTTTTAAAACCCAAAAACCAAATGGATTTAGCACATGTTCAGTCTCACCCCACCATTAGACGCTCCTTGGTAATTGTAGTATCTTCAAAGTTGTTAGATACACTGCCTGTTTTTTGTGACTCCGTAACCAATCATATTAACTGAGATTTATTCATGCTCTTTTCTCTCCGTAGGCTGATGAACACAGAGAGCAACCTATTGCAGACCAGGGAGGAGGAGGGCGGGACGTTTGAGCGGACATTGGTGGCCTCCGAGTTCATTGACTGGCTGCTACAGGAGGGAGAGATAGCGACCAGGGAGGAGGCAGAGCGGCTGGGACGACGACTTCTTGAACACGGCATCATCCAGCATGGTGAGGAAGGGTGCTGTTTGAAACTGCCCCTCCCCGACCAAAATGTTGGTTATATAATGTATTCACACAATTTTATGCAATTAACAGATGACAATGATCAGTGAATGAGCATTGGTGGCATTAAAGTAACTCGGTCTTATCTGTGCATCATGGCGACTGATTGTGCTATCTTAGGTCTGATGTTGAGTTCTTTCCGTCAGTCGAATTCAGACTGTCGTCGCACTCTTTCACAGCTCCTCCTCAACATGGAGAGCTTGCCATTAATAGCACTGTGTCACATGTTTCTTTGCTTTGCTCTTTGGCTCTTTGCAATCTGACAACTCCTGTAGATTACTTCTATTACACACACACACACACACAAAACAAAGGTCAACGTAGTCCTAAATGGGAAACTGGAAACTGTAAGTTCAGGACCTGTTCTCGTCCCCTCTTAAAACTCATCACGGCTCTGTTTAGGTTCCTGAGCTGACCCACAATGTGTATCTCGCATTGGTCGAGATTATAATTCAAGTCTCGATTCTCAGTGTCTCCTGTGCCTGACCTGACCTGGCTCAGGGCTACGTTCAAGAGTGAGTAGAGTTACAAAACGTTAGAGTCATAAACTTGAGGAAAATGTCACAGGATCATGAGGTCAGTGAGTTCGGCTGGCTGTGGGGTCAGGGACCATGCAGGGCTATCGTGTTATCAGTGTGCCTGATACATGCACACTTAATTTATATGATATATTCAGCTTGTAGTCTTAGTCGCAGTGGGAAAAATGACTTATAAACTATAATAAATAAACTATTGATAAAGTTAGTTCAACTTATAAAATGAATGTATTAGCAAACCCATTCTGTGTAAACTAGAAGAGTTATTATTAAACGGGCTTATTACATGTTCCTTCAAACTGTTTGCAGTCGTTCTGGTAGTTTATGGGAGACTGAGAGGAAGTGAAAACCTAAGTGTTTTTCTCATTTGTTTTATGGCAGCATTATTGCTCCTTCTTTATGTGCAATGTAATCAAACATGTCGCTCCAAGGTGTGGACTTGTGTTTGTGGTTGCTTGTTAAATGAAGCTAGTTAAAGGCATAATTACCACCAGCTCTTTGATTATCACTGAAGATGTTGATCTCTTTTGGTTGAAAAGGCATCAAAGGTATTTTTAAAACATTTCTTATTAAAACTGTGGAAATGTCAGTAAAAGGAAGTGAATGCTTTTACAAGGTCAAGAACTGTACAGTGCTTTGATTTTTAATACCAGTTAATGTATTACGATCTGTGTGTGTACAGCACGTCCACAACAGTCCACGTTTGGCATTTTGTTAAACAATGGATCTGAAATCATGAATGAGCATCTCTCGGGTCACCACATGACATGAAATTTGATTTGAAGCTGATGTCTGTGGTTTACACCCATGTGTGATTGAATAAGACTGCAGAGGAGTCACATGTCCGTACAGCTGGAGGTTTTGTTTAGTTTTTTCATGAACAAATATTTATTAAACTTATTCAAGTTTTGTATCTGCACATGATCACACAAGTTCACTCTTAGTTTCACCTCATGACACACATGTCATTTTTATAGGTGTACGATTAGGGCTACGATTAACAAATATTTTCATTATCCATTGATCTGTCGATTATTTTCTCAATCAATTGATCAGTGGATTGGTCTAAAAAAAGTGGTGCAAAATATCCATTACTGTTTCACAAGCAAAGATGTCACCTCAAATGTCTTGTTTTGTCTTAACCAACACCAAAAGAACCAAAAGAAGAAGCTGGAACCAGAGAATATGAGCATTTTTTCTATTATAATGAGTCAAAACAATTAATCATTGATGATCAAAATTAATTTTCTGTCATCAACTAATCGATTAATCAACTAATGCAGGGCTCAAAGTTCTCAGGCACCATGCTTAATGTCAGGCATAGAGCAGTTTTAAATTCATATAATGCTGCTGCTTGACATTATTATTAACAGTGGTTTTAAAAAGGGAGGAAATGATATGACAGAGAATAGGCAAAGAAGGTTATTTCTGCCCTATCTTCTTCTGCCTGATCGCTCCTCTTCACACAGTAGGCCCATCTGCTCTTTCACTTCCTCTCTTCCATCTCTCAAGAGCTGTAATAGAGCTGAGCATCTCCAGGGTCGAGGAATGTGCTGCGCTTCAACACACACACACACACACACACACACACACACACACACACACACACACACACACACACACCACACCATACCACACACACACACACACACACACACACACACACACACACACACACACACACACACACACACACACACACTCACACACTGCAGCACCGTGTGTGTGCTGTCACTTCACTTAGTTAATGTAATACAGAGCCTAATCTTCTTCCTGCTGGCCTCACAGAGACTTCATGGTGTCATCCTCTCTGTGAACGCTGCCACACCAGCTCCACTGTATTGATTCTTTATGTGGACTTTGTCTCGTGCATATTGTTATACACCCTTTCTGCTACAGTAGGAGAGTAAATTAATGAAGATATTAAATGATTCAGTTTGTAGATAATGCATTTACAGGCCCCAATAGAAACATATTATAAAGAGAGTAGAGCACGAGATAACCAGGCAGTCTGCATTCCTCATCTCTGCCCTGAGTTCAGGTTCACACATTCATACATATAATGTATAGAAGGTTAGTCTGGTTAGATCCACATTGTGTTTGGTTAACAGTGTTTACTGTTTGACACCAGCAGACCAGCAGAGTTTAGGGCAGGCAGATGTCAAACAGACCTGAAAGTTGCAGTCAAAGTAAATAAAACAGAGTTGCAGACAATGTGCATTAGTGAATTAAGAATAAAACTCACAGAAGTAGTAAGAGTTGCTGTATCAGCAGGCTGTAATCATACTGAGTACCCCTTTATAAATCCTACTTTGACACCGCTCCTGCCACAAGATGTTCCCCAGTCAGTTTGAACTACACAGGAGAGACCAACATTTTAGTCTTAATTCAGTCTGTTATGTATTGTGGAGAGCAGAATTATATATATTATAACATTATGTTGAAGTCATCTGAGGTGGAATTCAGCGTTACTTATTAACTTACTTATAACGAGACACACAGAGTTGGGTTTAAGTTTTTTAGCAAGTTACCGACTGAAAGAAATTAATAAACAAAGTCATAAATCAACAAAGTAGATAAGAGTGTGAAAAAAACGGTTTAAAACTGCAAGAACCATAAGAAAGTGAGTTAAACAGTGACTAGAAGGGGGCAATGGATGCAAACAAGGCTAGAAAAGTAACTTTTGAGAAATAGTTTGAAACATGATGAGTTAGCTACAATACCTCATCTTCTCTCCTTCTCTCCTAGTCTTCCAAATTCTGTCTTGACTTTCGTTTTGTGATTCCGAATATGAGGATAACAGGAAATACTTTTAAATTCTTGAAGAATGTGACACTATAACACTAGCAGGCCTTGAGTAAAATGAAATATTGTTTTACATTGACAAGCTTAATAAATAAAATAAAATGAAGCTCTGGAAACTGTTGAGGTCAGCCGGTCTTATCAGCTGAGCTGTTGAGGTCGATGCTCTTTGAGATCAGTTCATGTTTGTTCAGAACAGACGATGTCAGGATGGTGGACAGTTTGTTTAGTGTGTTTTAGGCGTGGCTTAAGGCAGTTCAGGTGAATCACAGAGGTTTTTGTCCAAGCTTGCCTCTGGAACAATGAGTCCACATGCACGTGCAGTAGTTGTTAAAATAATTAAATTTAATGTGACGCATTAGATGCTGAATCACAACCAGTGTAAAAATGAATTTAACACAACAAAAGATCGGTCTCTTTTTCCCTGTTCATGTTTTAGTGATGGACATGAATCCATCTCTTCATGTCTCACATCTGTCTGACTTTTGCATATTTTATCCTATAAGCGATATGTCATAACAAACAGCAGGTGTTATTTGGTCTTGAGGGTAATTGGGACTAACACCAGGATTTTATTTATTTATTTAGATCTGACATCAGTGAATATTCATCCTGGAACATAATGAAATTTCAAATACTGTTATGCTTTCCACACTCTCTCTCTCTCTCTTTCTCTTTAATACAGTTTTAAAATGAATTCTCTCCATCTCCTTTCTCTTTGTCACCAGTCACCAACAAGCATCACTTTGTAGACGGGCCTCTCCTCTACCAGTTCAGGATGAACTTCAGGAGACGGCGGCGACTGATCGAGCTCCTTCAGGAGCGCAGCCGCAGCATCCCCGAGAGCCACGACAGCCCCTTCTGTCTCCGGAAACAGAACTCAGACGGAGGCAACACCAGCTTCCTATCAGGTAGTCGACATAAGTCCCTGTCTGTGGAGGGATCAGATCTAGTTTAATACAACACCTGTATTTATACTAAATAATAATAAGAATCCTTTAATTACAACCACATACAGCAGAAAATGTTCAATGTGTTTAAATGTTCATGTCTTATTTTAACTTGTGAGTGAAACTTGTTTATTTCTTAGTTTTTGTTATATTTAATAATAATTCAAATATTTCTCCTGGTCAGTGGATTCTGTTCTATGGGCAAAACTACAGTGGCATTTTTACCCTTTTTTACCTTATCTTCTGTTGACACACATACCCACACACACGTGAACACACATACAATGATAACTTGTGTCCTTGGTGGTAGCTGACACATGAAGATAATCGAGTAAGGCAATATTTGAGTTGCCAGGAAGAAGAACAAGGCTAAAAGTGCTGAGTTGTGTTCTTTAGCTACATCGTTCCCATCATTTGACCTCTGAAAAACGAGGAGTAAAGATTCAGTTCAACTTCAATTTTTATTTTGGTTTAGTCATGTCAGATCTTTCTAGAAATATTTTTCTTGGGAACTCTTCTGCATTGGATATTTCCAAAATCCACACACAATTACCTTAAAGGTATTTAGTGAATGGAAAGAACAACTCTAAAACACAGAATATATCATCCAGATCTCCACCACGAATAAACTGTGGAAACAGTATCGGAATAAAACTTTACTAACTCTAAAACTTCCTCAGTTCACCTAGACTCCTCTGAGAAACATGCAACACTCACAAAAGTGACACACAGTACTGATCTGAAAACAACTGTAGAGACAAAGATGTCCTCGGGGAAGATCTTTGACTGAGCTGAAAAGTGATGAAAAGTTAAAGAGGCAGCCTGTTCAGAAAAGTTTTTTTAACTGATTTGACTACATGACACATAAATGGAGACATTTTATCAGTGTGAGCTCTTACAGTAAATATTGGGGCACTAAAAGGCTCTATGTAAACACAGCTATGGTAGTTTTTATGCTCATCAGTTGGCCAACCTGCAGGTAGAAAAGTGAATTAACTGTTTTGTTAGCTTTAGTCTCAATCCTTGTGTATTTCTTCATCCGTTTTATGTTGTGGTGTTTCTGTCTTTTAGTCTAACATCTCTGTTGGTTTCTGTGTTTCTCAGTGAGTCCCACTAAAGAGATAAAGGTGGCAGTCGGTGTTCGTCGGAGCAGCATGAGCAGCAGCTGTGGCAGCAGCGGTTATTACAGCAGCAGTCCGACGCTCAGCAGCAGTCCACCTGTCCTCTGCAACCCCAAATCTGGTCAGATAACACACACAAAAACACAACGTTTTGCACGTCATGTATGATAGTAAACTTAAGCTTCTTTTCCATCTCTTTTTGGACTGTTTATCTGACAAAACAAGACTTTTCAAGACATCTCTTTGGGCCCTATGAAATTAGAGCAGGTATTTTTCATTATTTTTGGACCTTTCAAAGACAAAACAATTAATAGATTAATCGAGAAAATAATCTGCAGATTCAGTAAAGAGTCATTGTTGCAGTCCTAGCTGGTTGAAGACATTTGTTGGAGTGAGCTATCACTAGTTAAACAGCCAACTAGGTGCTGTAGTAAAACAAGAACAAATGTGAAAAACTAACTTGGCAACACTAAGTTGACTAAAACGAAGAATGATTTTAATTTCACCAATGAGTTTTGGGGATTCATCAGGGAAATGTTTCAGTGGACATTTTGTGCACAAGCTGACATATTATTGGCTCCTTAGTGAAGCCTTCCAGATGTTGGTGTTTAGCTTGTTTGGCCAGCAGTGCATGTTTCTCAATCTCAATTGACTTACAACTTGTATTATTTCTTTACAAAACATTCACTCAACACTTACCTAATATTTCACTTTTTACATTAAATGTAACCCTGTTAATGACCTCATGTGAACCACAGATGTGTTGTGATGTGTAATAACATGTAATAACCATTTACGTTATTTTTCACTATTTTGAGATGCACTGCTTTAAAATCTAAGCAGATTTTTGAATGGAGTAGTGACGCCATTGAGCTGTGTGTGTGTTTGAGTATTTTCTGTTTTGTGTGTCTTAACTACTTTGATGTGTCTAATCCAAGCAGAGTCCTTGACAGGAGTCCCTTTGTAGCAGCAGAGCCCCCTCAACATAAGCACTCACACACACGATACACAATGAACAGGAAAAGGAAGGCACACACACAAACGGGGGTATTTCCTCTGTGCTTTATATGAAGCTCAGTAATTATGATGCATGCTACAAGAAGAAGGTAAAGAGTCAATATTTTTAAAATTCACAGTAGAGGGTTCAAAAGTGTCCCAATGAAGAGTTTTGTGGCTCATATCATTTCTAGTTTGTTTTTGGTAAACAGGACAGATAAAAAAGATGTTGGTGTCTGATATGAGGCAGAAATTACAGATAATGGGATACTAAAAATATGTATCTGATCAGATCAGGGTTTCCACAGAGAGATTAGGGAAATGTGCAGATGAAAAGGATAAATGCTCTTTCTCACTTGACTTCCCCTTTCTCATCAGATTAGAATTAAGTGCTAAAAGATGGTCAACATGGCTGCAAAACACACAGGCTAAAAGCTGTCGCTGCTAGCAGGTGATCTGTGCTCAACTTTGTGTGTAGAGAGAAAATGCATGTGAAGTAATTTAAGGTTTATCTGACAGAAAGAAAAACTGAGTAAACAGTCAATTGGAAACTGTGCAGAAATATGTAGTCACTTTTTGTCTCAGATTTATAAGGCAGTGCATGCTCATGGTTCTGGTTTATAAATCTCAGTCATTGTGATACAGCTGCACACAAGCTTGTTTTTATTGCCCACATTTAGCCATATATAGTCACATAATTGACGTAAACAAGAATTCATACACACCACCAGCCTTTTTTATAGAAGCTACAGTATAGCGTCATTAGTTAATTCATCACACATGTGCCTGTAAACCATCATCATTGCTCAACCTTTAAACTTCAGAGACATAATCAGTGTTACAAAGTTCCTCATTTTTAAAGAACAAAATGAACAAAACAAAAACAAAGTAAGAAAAAAAGGGCGGAATAAAATTGAGCTTGAAGTAAAGTTTATTAACATACTGTTGATTGGCATATACTAGAAACATGTGTAGACTCACCTTTTTCTTCCTTTCATCATGTTCACACTAAAAAAAACTGTCTACACAGTCTGCAGTAAGTTTGACTGTTGTACTCAATCTTGGCTCAGGTTCAATCATTATTTAAAAAAGGTATGTATGTATGTATCCTCCCATCTCTGTAATTTTTCCATTTTTATTATTTTTATTTCAAAAGTGAAATCAAAAATCATTTTTGAGACACACAAGGCTGTTTAGAGTCATGTTGAAGTGTTTGGGGAAGTTGGAGGAGGGGAAGAGGAGCTATACTGTTTCAGGAAGCAGGGAGCCTCCAGGCCCTGTTAGCATGTGACCGACATTAGCACATTTTACACACAGACATGCTTTTAACTAACAATGTTGTGATTATGTGTTTGTGTGAGTCTCTGCATGTTCTTGCCTGCCTGCGGATGTATATGTGTGGTAACCATGTATACTGTATGTGTGTGTGTGCAGATTGTCACAGTGGAGATTAACATTTCCTGTCCCAACAGTTCTGAAGAGGCAAGTGAGTCCAGAGGAGTTCCAAACACCAGGAGGACCTTTTATAAAGAAGACATTCACTGTAAGACATGGACACACACACACACACACACACACACACACACACACACACACACACACACACACACACACACACACACACACACACACACACACACACACACACACACATTCACACGCACAAACACGCACAAACACATTACACACACATTACATACACACACACGCTGGTGAGTGTAGCAAATCTTCCAGCCACTTGCATATTTTACCAGCATTTGGCTGGTGACTGCTGCTAATTTTGTGCCCTGCACACACTTGTAGATACATGAAGTAGGACACTCAAGTCATGTGCAAATGCACACAGCTCAATCACATGCACACACACACACACACACACAAACACACACAAATTCGCAGACACATGCTCATTCATTTTCTGCACTTTTTGTTAGATAACCAGATAGCCAGAGGGTCCCAAATCAATCTTGCAGCATCATACGGCCACAAATCCATAACAAATCTCATTTTTTTATTACTTATGTGTTAAAGCAGTGATATGTCGTTCCATATCGACATTTTATGTTGTTCATCATCAGATTGTAGGTGATGCTGTGGGCTGGGGCTTTGTGGTTCGAGGTAGCAAACCCTGTCACATCCAGGCTGTGGACCCTGGTGGACCTGCAGCTGCTGCTGGCATGAAGGTAAGAACAGGACAGATGTGAAGCCCAGTGAGTTATAACATACTGATCAGGTGATGGACAGGAGTGTAGATGTTTTAACTTGTGGCGTATCTAGATCAAATTTATGTTGAAAGTTTTGATGGAGGGGGGTAAGGAGGTAGAAACAGAGGGTAGCGGTATATAAGGCAGGGGAGAAAAGTTGTAAAAAAAACAAAAATTACATTACATTAAAAATGTTTAATATTGATACTTCTGTCAGCCTCCTGTATATCAGTTCAATTATTTGCAGCAATAAGAATTTTGCACCACAAAATCAAATACATCCTGAAATTCAAAGTGTGTGCCAGTAGTTGTTTCACTCGTGTGAAGTTGTTGAGGGTGGATTTTTTTCATTAACTAGATAATGTGTGTATGAGAAGTGATGAACAAGAGAGAGTGATAAAAAGAGGAAGAAAAGGGACAGTGTGTGGAGGACTCCTGCTGCTTCAGTTTACATGAGGAGGATGATCGAGACAGCAGCAGAGAGATGCTGTTGAAAGCAGGAGAAGTGTTGTGCATGAGAGCAGGGTATTGCTGGCTGCGCTGCCACAGCTGGCATGAAGGTATGTAAGCAGAGGGGCAGCAAGGAATCCTGGGAATGCAGAGCGTGGCGATTTTAACCACAACACAGAGAGAACAAGGACTGAATGAAACAAGTGGCACGAGCCGGAGGAGCAGAAAAACGCATGACTCAGAAGAGAAAACTGGAAGAAAACGCATGAAGCTGTTAGACATATAATAAACTAACAGTTGAAAATCATGTGCTTTTAAAAAGTCAGCTCTTTAGTCATTATTTAAAATGATACATTGAACATTCAAAATGTTTCCAAAGGCACTAAGAAAACTGGATTTTATGTTATTTGTCATTTGCCTGAAATGATGTTGCATTTTTTTGAAGAGGGGAAAAAACAAGAAATCTGCTTCTGCAGGGTTTTTTTTTTTTTTTTTACACAAGTACTGTACTGTTGTTTTTTCCCCTGATGGCAGCAAAATTCAGCTTGGTAAAGGAAAGCAGAGGATGTTAAAAGAGTGAGGTCAGAGAGAAGATGCACAAGCTGACGAGTGAAGCGTGTGGAGGATGAGGAAGGAGGCAGAGGTAGAGTAACTTAACTATTAGGACTAAAAGAGGAAACGGTCCGTGGAAATAATGTCACTTCTGCTTTGATTACTGTCAGCTGTCATATTTTATCATTATGGAAACACGTGCAATGGTTCACAGTTTGGTCATAAAAGCTGTCGACGCTCATAAAGTGTGTGTTTATGCTTGATTAGCTGTGTTGACCGGCATGTGGACTGATTGTGTGATCTACATCCAAACATCATGTAACCATTGTACTCCAAATCCTCTAATTTCCGCTCAAGTGTGATTTATTTTTTAAATCTTATTTAGATTCATAGGGAACAGGAGGTTTTTTTTTTTTTTGTTTTTTTTTTAACAAAACAAAAAAAACAGATTGAAAGCAGAATATCAGTTTCTGGATACATTATTGTCACACAGTATTATCATTGAAGCCCCTGATAATTATAGTAGATAATAGTTATTAGTTATAAGGAGTTTGTTGCTCTCCCTGCTGCTGCTAGGTGCTTTGTCCTTTTCCACCCCACCTGAGTAGTTTTATTGATGGGTAATCAAGCAGTAACACAATTCAGGAAAGGGAATGCCGTGTTGGCACTGCGATCTAGGCAAGAAGTGAAAGGAGAAACATAACACCCAAGAAAAAACATTGCAAGGCTTTTCAGCATTTCTCATCATATAGGCGTTCAAACACTGCATCTCTGTCTGTCTCAACCACTCACATCAGCGCACATCAGTGCACATCAGCTCACATCAGCACAGTCCTGACCATTATGGATCTGAGCGCTTATATAACTGCCTGAAACATCACTCTTCTGTCCACTTCTAATGCACTTTTATAAGACAGCAGGTAGAGCAAGGTGTGTGTTTGTCTCACTTTGTATCCATTAGGGCGTCCGGTGCCGTACCGCATGTTTGCAGATCATTATATGTGTGTGTGCCGTTATAGTATGTGTTGCTCAGACTCTCAGCCTCATTTGAAAGCATTTGAACCTTTTTAAAAATGAACATTTTAGATATAATATGCTCAGACTTGAGCTTAGATCACTACCAACATTTCCAAATGTTAAAGATTTGGATCCTTTTTAATGAGTTATGATGAAAAACACAAACATTCACTCATAGACATGCAAAAAAAAGGTTTAAATCAGCCCCAGAGACTTTACAATGTGTGTTCTCCATTCAATCATTTACTGTTTTTGACTTTCTGATTCCTCAAGGGACATTCATTCAACCATGGCTTCAGGTTATCCATCATCTGAGTATTTTTTTTAAAGAAAACGTAACCTCTACATTGCAAACAGCTGTTATCGCCACATGCAATTTGAATATCTCAGCACGTCTGCTTCACATGTGTTTATTCTCCCTCTTGACAACTTCTCCCAATGTCAGTTTATGTCTTTCTTTCTCCTTTCTTTTTTCTTTGTGCGAGAGTGATTTTTTTAACCCTCTCACTGCAAGGAACCATTCAGTCCAGTTGGGCCCCAGCCAATACTAACAACCCCACAGCCTGAAAGGAGAGAGGCGTCAGTGGGAGAGAAAGAGGGGGACGTGTTAGGAGGGAGTTAAGAGACTGTAAGGAAAGGTGGAACGATGAGAGAGAAAAAGAGAAGTGAATAGAAGTAGAGAGTCTGTCCAGGTGTGTGTGTGTCTGTGTGAAGGAGAGTGACTTTGCAAGTGGTGCGATGTGGACTGAAGAGGTTTAGATGTGATAACAGTGAGACTCCAGCATTCCTCTGCAACACAGGATTAACAGTCTGGGTTTTTTTCCTTCCCTATATCCTCCTCTTAATCTCTTTTCTCCCCCTAACCCCGTCTGATTACTTTGATCTCTGGTTTCCTGACATGGTTAGGAAAACATTTAGGAGAAATTTGCTGTAAAAATAGTAACCTCCAGCTACGTGTACAGTACTCACTATTCTCAGTTTTATACCATGTAAGATGATACTATGTGATGTATGAGTCCATGAAATGCTTCTGTAAAACATCAGCAGTTTACTCACATTGTTGACTCATAGGCTATATAAATGTCTAAATAATTACATGAGAAGCTGCTTCTTTGTTCTTTTTGACATGCATCATGCTTTTTTTCTGCCTCTCATGGAGCTTTGGAAAACGTTCAGGAACACGCCTTCTGGGATTGTGCTTGTATGTGCACATGTAATACCCTGAAGAAAAAAAAAACCGCAGCAGAAGCAACAGCAGCATTGTGTTGCAAGAGCAGCAGCCAAAAGGCAGCTTTGACAACAAGTCTTGTTTTTATCAGAGCTGCCAACTTGGAGCAGGGGTTAAATGACGATAAGGAGGGTGGGGTCCAAGCGTGACAGAGGAGTGATTGGAACATGGCTGTCATGTTGTACCTGGTGCAATTTAGTTACCACTTTATGTCAGGCTGCGCTATCAGTGTTTATGTGTTTCTGTGGAAGCTGTGTGTTTGTAATATCTCATCTTGGCATACTGAAGCCTTATCTGTTGAGTTAAATGTGTTCATCTGTGAGTCTGTGGGATGTGAAATGTTTCTTAAGGGAATATTCAACTGAATATAAATCTTTGAAGCTTCAGGTAGTCAATACCTGTACTGTAGACTTAAAATGTGGCTCTGAGGAGTTTAAAGCTTGCTCCTTTGTGCAGGACAACAGCCTGGCTAGATTAACTTGCTGGAGGGCCTCAGGGCAAAAATGAGCGCATGTGCCCCTCATCCAACCCTCTGTGCAATGAGCAGTTTTTTCTTTGCTAGAATATCTGATGGCAATTTTACTGTGTGATAAAAACATACATTTAGGAATATGGAACATGTAAGCACAAAACTGACCTAATAAAACGTGTTTACTTTATTGTGAGAGTTAAATAAGAAGATCAATACCACTCTTGACATGAAGGTAGTATCAGTCTTTTCATCTAACTCTCGGCAAGAATACAAACAATCCATATTTCCCAAAAATTTCAAATCATTCCTTTAAGGCTTTCAGATTGTTAGTTGGTGTGTTTAGTGATGTATTTGTAGGTCCAGAAAAAAAATGTAGCACTGAATAAATGACCCTGAAGTTCGGGTTTCCAGTGTAGTTAGTTGCCTGTGTTTCCTGGTTAGTAATCCAGCATTCAACAACACTTGTACTCATGTTAGATTTACATAAGTTTCAAGAATTCGAGTGGTAACCATGAGTCACAGTGAAAAACATCTCCCAGAGAGACTTTTAAAACCACTCCTGCAACATAATCTTATACCCACTGTTGATCAAAATATCCACTATGATCCAAACACTCCCTTACACAGCCTTTAAACTCCCTTAATATCCTTTAAAAACCTATATTTGTCTCTTTCTTTCATGTCTCTCTGGTATCAGTCCATCACTTCCATTCCCTCCTGTCTCTGGCTCCATTTTAACTTGCGTAATTCGCATAAAGGTTAAGAACATTACAGCCAAAGCATCAAACATCTCTTCCCTTTCTGTGTGTCTCTCTTCAGGTGTGTCACTTTGTGGTGTCAGTGAACGGACTGAACGTCCTCTCCCATGACTACCGGACCGTCAGCAACCTGATCCTAACTGGACCCAGGACAATCGTCATGGAGGTGATGGAGGAGGCGTGATATTTACGCAGAGCCTCATAGAAGAGAGGTTTAGCATCGACCTGGGGACTAGAAGGTTTAGTGCTTAACCTCAAAACCACACAGATCAAGAAATTGGATGACTCAAAAAGGACCTCGCACTCTTTCTGTTCCAATGTTGTTTGGAGAAGGTGGATGCCTGAGAAACTGTGGTTGCAAGAATGTGGGAAGTTGAGTCAAGTATGTGATTCAACCCTTGGACACAACACGCAGGTTGTTCTCCTTTTTTTTTTTTTTCTTCTTCTTCTTAGAGGTGCAAGATCCCCCACTCCCACAGATCACGATTCAATAGCTCCAGTGTTTCCACAAAGATTCAGTCTCTGACTTTATGTGTGGAGGAAAGAAATCCACATCTCCTGTACGTTTGACTTTCAAGCCAAAACTGTGCAATGAATCTGTTGCTGAACTCAATGAGAGTGTTTAAAAGGATATCATTAAAATCTGAAGATGAACAAGTAAAAGCTGCAACTATAAGAATGAGGAAGAATATTTCATGTAGCCACATTAAGTGACCTCTTCCCCAGTTAGTTTCCAACTCTTGACTGGAGCCCCTGGTTTCTCTGCAGCGCCCTCTGCTGGGAAGAAAACACAGCTTTGATATGAAACTCTTTGGTTTCTGTTTTTTGGATGTTTTTTTTCCTAGCCTTCGGAACTACCTAAAAAAAATAAGATAAATTTGTATTCTTGTCCTGTGAAGAGTTACCCACAATATCACAGGTAACTGAGTCTCCAGGTGTATGTCCATTTAGTTAATATTTGTTAGTGTACATAATGAAAATACAGTTTTAAACTGTATGACATTAATAGGCACAATGTATATAGTTACCAGACGTAACACAAACAAACTGAGAGGAGGCCGGCTTTAGGAAGGCAGCAGTCGTACCATTTTGTAACATCACTACTATTCAACCTAAAACTGCTTCAGCACTGAGATCATATTAGAGTCTTTATAGATGATAAATAGGATGAATGACCCTGAACTCTAAAAACTTCTTTAAGATAGAGCATGATGACAAAATAGTTAAAACCGTAAATCTTCAGTTATATTTCTCAGCTCTTAAATACCTTCAGTGAAACTCGACAATAAGTGTTGAAGTTATTGTTGAAAAAACAAAGAAAGAAAACATAGGATGTTTTTCATACCAGTAGAAATACCAAATCAGTTAATGGGAGGAAAGTCACAACCGGACAATTTACAGATTTAAATGTAGTAAACAGTAGATTATGTGACCTTGAATAGAACTTGTATCTATATACTTAATGTTGGATGGAAGAATAGAATGATTATATGAGCACTTGAGCCATTAACAATAGTTCTAATTCACAAAAGCACTTAAGTGATGAAAGTTTTTCAATTGGAATTTATATAATAACTTTATATAGCACCTTTTAAAAAAAGAACAAGTTTACAAATTGTTTTGACAGACAAAGCTAAAGCAGGATATTCAGAAGGCAAAATAAAAGTAAGTCCAAACAAAAGATAGACAAAATAAAGATAAGGTTAAAAGAAGACGAAAGAAAAAACAAAACAAAAGCAGAGAGAAGACAAAGATGATGAAAGACAAAGACAGTAAAAGAGATGAAAGACAATAAAATTAACATTATAAATACAAATATGAATAAATACAAATAAAAAGAATACGAGCAATAAAAGATGACATCACATAAAAGCAAGTCTATAAAAATTGGTTTTAAAAAGTAATATAAAGTGAGTTGATTCTGTGAGTCTTATCTCCTCATGCAGGTCGTTCCAAAGCCGAGGGGCCCTGAAGGCAAAAGCATGGCCACCTTTAGATTCAAGACTCGACTTTAGAACAAACAGATGGGTCTATGGCTGCAAACTGGCTTGTATGAGGTCAACATTTCTGTTATGCATCTTGTGGCCAGACCCAGACATGCTATAACAGTGATCAGTAAAATCATAAAATCAATTTTAAATCAAACGGGAGAAGCCAAGACTGTTTTGATGTGATGTTGCTTTTTAAAACCAGTAAGACGCTGAGCTGCTGAACTAGTTTGATATGAGAGTGACTTTTTTTTTTTTTTTACTGTATATGTACATTATATACCTTGTGTGTATACAATCTGACATCCCTGATTTGAAACTAATGAGAGGGAATAACCTCCCTCCCGCTTGCCCCCTACATCCCTCATTATCTGTGTTATATAAAATGTTATAATAATCACATGTATAGTAATTACATGTCCAGTATGATCAGTGAAAGTTCACCCAAATAGAAAAGATGTTTTCTCACTCCTGTGCAACTCAGCCATGCAGATAGCTTTTGTTTCAGTAATGAGATTTCTTCCTTCTTTCCAATACAATAAAAGTGAATTGAATTTCTAGTCCTCACAGGATTAAAACTAAATTAAATATCTCTCCAAACGTATGGTCCCTGTTACATCATAATCTGGATAAAAAGGCTGTAAATATTTGTCTTTGGAACAACTTTCTGCTGAAGAAACTGTCCTGATTAATACTGTCAACAGTGTGTTGTGTGGATATTTCAGAGCTGCTGAATTCAAATTTCCTCTTTTCAGTGCCGTCAGCAACACAGACGAAATTCACTTTTCTATGAGGGTGGTGGTAGAAATCTCAAAGAAGGGTATCTTAAAATCTGAGCAAATAAAACTGAATCTAAGTGATTAGATGCCATTAGAAGAACAGTAAGTAAGAAAGCTTTAAATCCATGTATCCTAAAATTAAACTTTAACAATTTAAGCAGGCTTCAGCTTTAGATGAATAGATTTGTACATTATTATCTTCCAGCTAACATCAGAATTGGGTGTACAGTGCAGTACACGTGTAGACTGTGCCGTCATGTTATCCTGCTTAGATATAATGTAGCATGGAAGGATTATATTTAAAACTATAGAATAATAACTAAAAAAAAAAAAAAAGCATGGATATGTGCTGCTCATATTGCTTATGTTTCTGTAATCCATGGTTGATTCCTCAGTAAACACTGCTGTTTACTTGTGTTGGACTAAAACTACACTGCCTGGTTTAATGGAAGTATACTTGGTTTAGTCCTGCAGTTAAAACGTATCACGTTCAGTAAATTTGACATTTTCTATTCATGGTGAACATTTATCCGGGAAGTCTTTTTTTTTCTTTTTTCTGACAGACAGTAAAATGAATCTGTAAACTGCCTCCAAATGTCTGAAGTGAGTTATCTACTATAGTGACCATCTATTTCAGTGTGCTTTGATGTTGTGGGCAGTGAAATGCATGACTCTTATAACTCTGCTCACAGTATGTAGCATTGGCTTCTAATTCAAAGCTTTTCTTCTGTCTGTTGACAGAGTTATCTGACTAATCATTTCTGAACTAAAGTAGATTCGATCTTTGCTTCCTCATCTCCAGGAGGACAAAAACCTCCTTAACTGCATAAGTATGAAGTTTATAAAATGTGTCATACTTTAGATCAAGATGATCTGTGACTTTTCCTTGGACAGTGGTAATATTATGTGCTTTACTTACATTTTGCTAAACATTTTGATGTAGCTGCTGATCTCACAGCTCATGTTGTGTCATGAACGATACCATACAGTATACCGTTTTTCATTCTTTTCCTGTTAAGTTGATTTTTGTTGACTGGTTTGCTGTGTAAAGAAGATATATTAAGGGACCCCAGAGACAGATTTAATACACTTTTTTGAATTTTTGCAGTTTAATTTTTCCACAAAGCCATTCATCAGTAAGTAAGTTAATAAGTAACTTCTTAGAAACCACAGTGACTCGAACTGTATTTTCAATTCATTTTCATTAGTCTACAGTTGACATGCCATTAGGCATTAATTCATATCTGGGATCAGCATGGGTTTGCTTTTTTTTTCTAACATTGAATATTCGCCTACCTGCACTTTTCAACCCTGTATTGGTTCTTTTTTATTGTCTTGACAATAATCTGGGGTTTGTGGAAAGTGTCTGACTGCCTGAAGACGGGTGATTACTTTTAGGGGAACAGAAATATGCCGAAGTGAGGCTGTTTATAAATGACAAATCTTCACTCCGTTTATAAATGTATTAAACTCTTCAAGTTATTTTATGGTTGAAAACGGGTTCACTGACTGTTCAGAGATAAACCAGAAAGGATTTGCCTTAACGTCTTATTTTGCTGCTAATCAAAGTTGGTGGTCATCTAATCTCTCGCTCTGCTCTCAGCTCTGTCATCTCTGTCATCTCTGAATTTGCATATTAAAAGTCATGTTGCACCTGGTGATCACGCTTCAGTTTCAGTGACAATCAGTGTTTTATTGACGCCAACTTTTGTATAGAACAATAGTGGTTTCAGAAGCAAAAGTCTGACCGAATGTATCTCACTTACATCTTATACATTTGTGCTGTGCGTTGTCATTTTTATACTTCATCTTTAAGGATGGGTTCACTTGTTTAATTAAAGGGATTCTTTGCTTCATTTTCACCTCACAAGGCTGGAGTAACGGCCCAGATATGTCGTGCAGGTACAGCTCTGTGTGTGTGTGTGTGTGTGTGTGTGTGTGTGTGTGTGTGTGTGTGTGTGTGTGTGTGTGTGTGTGTGTGTGTGTGTGTGTGTGTGTGTGTGTGTGTGTGTGTGTGTGTGTGTGTGTGTGTGTGTGTGTGTGTGTGTGTGTGTGTGTGTGTGTGTGTGTGTGTGTGTGTGTGTGTGTGTGTGTGTGTGTGTGTGTGTGTGTGTGTGTGTGTGTGTGTGTGTGTGTGTGCGTGCGCTCCGCAATATTAGCTCACAGTACCACAGTCTGTTTTTGACAAAGCAGGTAAAGCTCATTCTGATGTTCTAATGTATAAAAAAGTTGATTAAGTGTTTAATAAACAAACTGATTCTTCTCTGTGCTTGTGCTTTTCTCTTCAATACTAGTGGAATAATTTGCACTTTTACCCGAGACAGGGATCCTTTTTAAAACTTTTGGACCTGGTTGGGTCTGTGTTTAACTGCTTATCTGAAATAACATAGAAGTAGATGTTTTATTTAAATTGAGACAATCATGGGAAAAAATATTATCAACAGGAATATAAGTGCAGCTGTAGTGTCCTGACTGAACAAAGTTATTCTGATTAAATCAGGCCCATCATGTTCTTCACTCTGCACAATTAAATCAAGGGGCAATTTTGACTTAAGAGACAGATAAAACGTCAACATGTAGCTGCAAACACCTTGCTTGAGTTGTCCTTGTGAAACGGTCCCAATTCTCTCTCTCTCTCTCTCTCTCTCTCTCTCTCTCTCTCTCTCTCTCTCTCTCTCTCTCTCTCTCTCTCTCTCTCTCTCTCTCTCACTTACTCTCACTCTCACACAATCATCAGATATCCGGAGGCACTGAGGATCAAAAAGATAAAGAGGATATAAATCAGATCAAATCAATTACTTTCTTTTGTCAGATTTTTGCCTTTTTCTTCTGAAATACTGTATGCTATTACCTATTCTGGCCTATAATAAATTCTTCAATTATGAAAACTTTGACGTTTCTTCATTTTAAAGAATTGGTTCACCATTTTTCAAATTAGTTTTGTTTTGTATTAGTGTAGGATTTAGTTTTTACTATTTACTAAATTCTACACACTGGTCCTTTAAATCAAGAATCAGGTGCCTGAATGAACAATGAAAAAGGTTTTGCTCATTGTTCACCAAGTGGTGTATATTATAAACATAGTACCTAGGCTTAATTTGTGCACTTTGAATGACATGAAAAATTATGAACTTGCCAAGTCAAAAATTTTGGGATTGTCTGTCCTGAGGCATTATGATAGAAACATTTATGGGAAAACTGAAAAGACAGAAAATGTGTAAAATATGTGTAAAATATGAAACTAACTGCTTCAAGTTGATGCACCACCACAAAGCTACCAGTAGGAGGTAGTGTTATACTGTAACATACAGTTTGTACATCATGTTGTCAGTTGTGTAATTATATGGACAGTTTAATGGATTTCAGTGTAGGGATATTATACATTGTTGGTGCAATTTGGTCAGCTTTGCCTCATTAAAGGTCAAACAATCTACAATAATGAAAATACCAGCTTTGCAGTGGCAGAGGATGCAAGCAATAATTATTACAAATGTCTCCTCAAATTATTTATGTCCTGGCTCTCAGTGTTTGTTGATTGTTGCTGAGCGCAAAGATGACCTGCTGAGCTGTCAGAGCCTTCTGCAGGTTTCCCAATGAGCAGTTTGCCCTGGACTGACTGTCCTGATCTCTCTCTCTCTCTCTCTCTCTCTCTCTCTCTCTCTCTCTCTCTCTCTCTCTCTCTCTCTCTCTCTCTCTCTCTCTCTCTCTCTCTCTCTCTCTCTCTCTCTCTCTCAAAAAATTGATTAATGTTAACCTATACCAAATGAGGTTATACAGACAGTCTGACCCCTTTCTCTCTCTTTTTTCCAGTAGCACAGGCCTTATCAGGTGAGACCATCACCACGTTTGATCCACACTATCTGTCCCTGCATTCACATCCATTGATTAGCTCAGCAACCAACCTTCACATTGCCTCCTTCCATTCATCTGTTTGTGTTTCTGCTTGGTGTATAGAGTCATACGTACACACACAGGAAATTAGAAACTGTTACACACATACACACTCACTGAATCATAGGAGACAGCCTGCTGATGGAAAGTTTTGCTGAAGGAGAAGATCATGAAGAAAGACATGAGACATTAGAACTAGCACTGACTCAAGAGTTTCTAATTTAAATTCAATTATTCAAAGTTATATGTGTTGGAAGAAATGTGTAGCAAATAGTGATGATATTTTTTGAGGAGCAGGGAGCATTCTATTAGCAAATCTGGCCCTGAGAGAGTAATGTGTTGACAATGTGATGTGCGTAGCTCACTACATACTGCATCACAGAGCCAATGTTAGGAGTGCAGTTCCAAATGGGGCCGACAAAATAAAAATCTTGTGCTCAGAGAAGTTTGGGATGAAAGCATTCACCAAGAGGTATATATTATAAACATACCTTGTTTTTGAAAATAAGGGAGACTTATCCGGGACCCCACCTGACTGTAATTTTCACATTATGAAAAGGGTTTCCTCTCTCAGCTCCAGAGGTCTGATCACCAGGTGTCTTTACTGCCTGCTCTGCTGTACTGCAACAGACGGTTGATGTGTTCTTTGTGGCTACTTGAGAGCGCTTATGTTTAACTGACCCAGCATGCTGGTTAACATCATTTTCCCCATCACAACCCTCCTTTAACTTTTTCACTCAGTTGAATCAGTTCTTTACTTTCTCCTTATTTTTAAACAATTACATTCTGTGATTCTTCCTAACTTCTGTCTCCTCTCTACTAGTATTTTCACTCTGAAAATATGAATAGCTTTAACTTTAAAAGTCTGAGAGAGCATGACGCAGAACTGTAACTTGTAACTGTAACAGCACACAGTGGGAATGAATAAGCAGTCAAGCTACCCAAACCATCAATTACATTAACATTACTGTTATGTAAAGCAGTAGCACCAGATAAACTGGATGGGTAAACAATACAAATGACAATTTAAAAAACTTCAGCTCCACTTTTTGCTGAAGAGTTTTTGCTTGCTATTTAGTTTGTGGTCCTTTGTTTGACATTATTATTTAATGGTGCATGTCAGTTAATGTTATACATGATGATCTGGGCTCTGATTCATTCATCTGTCCCATGTAAGTGCCTCCAGTCTGCCAAAAAGAATCAGCCTGCAAGACTTTAAGTTACGCACACTTCTTCCTTAAAGGTGTGTGACCCTCTGAGGGAATTCTGGCTTTCATCTGTTTCTCATTGCAGCATTCTTGTTTTCTTTCATCTGTTCAAATAATTTTAATTAGCTACTATGGAAAAAAAACTTTGAAGAATAAAGTATGATGTTCAATGAGAATTTAAAACACAGAATTTGCATAAAGAATGAAGAGGATGACTAATTATTGACAGATCAAAACAACCTGTGATTAAAAAAAGAAAGATTTCTGCAAATGATAATTCATCACAACATGAATTTGCTCTATGTGCAGTGGTGGTAATTATTCATCAAATCATTAAAGGGAAACAGGTTTAAAACACAATTTTTGTGTCCTTAAAAGAGATGTGATGAGTGCATCAATGTAAATCAAGCTGGACAATATTTTTTTTAATCAAAATATTGCTGTGTGTCATTTCACCAATCAGAGTACTGTTGAGTTAATGTGTCAGCACACCTAAAGTTCTTCTCAGAAGATGCAAAAGGAGAAAGGCAAAACTGTACAGAGCAGCGTGCGTGGAGTTCCTCCACTGCAGAGTACTAAATAACTGAAAGTGCTTTTGGCTCAAATGTTCAGCTGCCATGAATATCTGGATGAGTTTGCTCTCTGTGGACAGCAGGGTACTTTTCTCATCCATAAAGAAGATAAATCTCCATTACTAGCACAATCGCATTGAAGTCACTGGCTTTTGCAGGGTGCACCTACCTATATGCAATAACAGTACATTCACTGCACATAATAAATGAGTGTACAATTTGTCAAAGTCAATATTGGTGATATGTAAAATCTATGACAATCATGATCTTCCTCTTATGCAGACAAGCTCAGATGGCTGGCTTGCCAAAGTATGTGTAAATGACTGTCATTGAGGCAAATGTGACCAGCTAACTTCAGAGAACAGAATTTTGAAATATTTTTTCTCAATTTGGACACATTTTTATGATTAACTTGCTTGACAACACAACAACAACAGTATCTACTTTACTTTCTTGGAAGGAGCTTTTCAACTGCTTGAACTGATTTCTCTTGAAGTAGCTTCAAAGCCCGCAGGGACAAAACTTTTCCACACTGTATGAAAATGCCAAATATTCTGTTGTATAAAAAGGAAAAAGGTCACATTTTGTGTCTTGCTGGTTGCAGCTACATCACATTAATAATGCTGCCATTTATATCAGGTACAAGCAATTTCCAGGTTACTCAGCTTAGATACTTAAAGGAAAAATCGACCCACTGATGCTCCTATAATATTAGATTTCAATTTGTGATGTTTAGTAAATGTGAATGTTTATAGTATAGTGAAATATTCAAAGCCAAGATGACATTGTTTTATGACTGCAGCATTACATCAAATAGAAAATCTGATTTCTTGTGCATCATTTCATACACAGTTTCTTATATTCAGCTCATATTTGTGAACTTGCGCAGTAATGATGAACACATTCATGAAAGAGTTGAAGAGGTTAATCACAAAGTGCCTCCAGCCACATAAAAACAGTCAATGATGCAGTATCCTGTAAAATCATTTCGGAGTAGAATCTTTTTTTCCTTTGTCCACATCCCCTGTAGCTTACACAGTCTTTGTAAAGAGAACTGCACTGAATGCAACAGGTGATGTGGGTACTCTGTATGTCCTTCTATACTCCTCTGAAAATGCATTCAAGTTCACAACTGATGACAAAGGAGCAGAAGGTTTCAAGTGTAAAACGTGAAATGTACCTGGAGGCTGCAGAGATGCTGGAGACTGCAAAGACACTCAAGGCTGCAGAGATGCTGGAGGCTGCAGAGACTCTGGAAACTGCAGATATATTGGAGGCAGCAGAAATGTTGGAGGCTGCAGAGACACTGGAGGCTGCAGAAATGTTGGAGACTGCAGAGACTCTGGAGGCTGCAGAGACGTTGGAGGCTGCAGAGACGTTGGAGGCTGCAGAGATACTGGAGGCTGCAGAGATACTGGAGGCTGCAGAGATGTTGGAGGCTGCAGAGACGTTGGAGGCTGCAGACATACTGGAGGTTGCAGAGATACTGGAGGCTGCAGAGATGCTGGAGGCTGCAGAGGGTAAAGGGGGTGCAGAGGCACAGGGACCTGTTGACCAGTCAGTTAACCCACATTTCTGCACATCGCTCATACACATTACACACATGAACATTTCATCAGAAACACTTTACAACAGCAGTCATGTTCCCTAAAGGTGTAATACAGCCACATAATTTCAGTAAGCTGATTAAGTTATCTGATTTACTTCTCTCCTCGGACTGAAGTGCGCCTCTTAAGAGTGGTACAACTTGTACTTTTATGATTCAGGGGACTATACAGTTTGTTCCCCTCAGCAACAAAACACAGACCTACAAAACTTCAGTCTGTCTAATGAGACAAAATAAATGAAATCCCCATTGCTGTTATGGCACACTCATATCAGCATCCAACTGGTAATCACAGCTAAGGATTTCGTATTATTCATAATGCAAAAACATATCCGACTAGGCCAGGGATAGAGAACCATGTGCCATAGAAAGCCTTGAGTCAACAGGTTTTCATTCCAGACAAAAACACAGCAGGCTATTTCAATGACTGCGTACAAAGCAGCATTTTCAACCTTATCTCTACCTATCAGATTTAATTATATAGTGTGATAAGCAACAGTTATTCTCTGTGGGGCTCAGCTGCAAAATCTATTGTTCCTCTGACACCAGCACCGTTGTTTGACATGTATAATCATGTAGTTGGGGGTAAGGAAGACCTACAGGCTATATCTGTAGTGGTGCGTTCAAGGACAGTCAAAATTGCGTCTTCCACAACACTCTACCTACCATGTTGAATGGATAAATTAGCTATAGAGAACAAAACCGTTTTGTTTTTTTGTACCGGGCTGTAAACATGTTTATTTCTGGTGTAAAGTTTTTTAACATGGGGTTTTATGGGGATTGACTCGCTTTTAGACCCGGCCTCAAGTGGCTGTTGGAGGAACTGCAGTTTTTTTGGTGCTGCTAGATTGGCTTCATTTTTCAGCCCCTGAGGTTACCACTTGGTCTGATTATGAAATCATATTAAGGTTTGTAAAGTCCACTTAGTCCAATTAAAGCAATACCAGTGCAGGCAGCACAAGCCAAGATCAAGAAATTAACACACATGAAAAATCCCCCTTATGACAGCGACAGCATAAGAGAGTTAAGGAGAAATATACGGTAAACATGAGGCATTGAAGGCCTTTGGTTTAATAATAATGATGACGGAGAACAAGGAGAACTTTTTTAAAAAACGGATGAAACTCTGCTGCATACAAACAGGGTTTGTCATTTCTGTCTTGACTCTGCTCTTCACATTATTGTTACATGTGACTGAATTTCCTCAGGAGAAAAAAGATCCTCATGTGCTCGTTCCAGGAGAAAATTTGACTTAGATGTTATATATACTTATCTATAACAGTTTTTATGGACCCATTCATTTTATCCTACTTAAAATGGATTTACGATTGCATGCAGAATACTCAGAGGAAAAAAACAAACTCACGCCATATATCTTAATGCCTGTTAGTATTAAAGACATAGTTTCAGGCTATTGTTACATTTTTCATATCATATTCCTTTTTCTCATCATGGCTACAATATAACAAAGCAAATGATGTGATACCAGAAAAAAAGCAATAAGATTCACTCAAACATATGATCCTTTAGACTTTAATTAGCTTTATGATACACAGCGCCAATAAGTGTGACCACTGCCTTGATTAAATAAAGGTTTCCAGTCTTATCACATGTGGGAAATGGGGAGCTT
Source organism: Scomber scombrus (assembly GCF_963691925.1). Lineage (NCBI taxonomy): Eukaryota > Metazoa > Chordata > Actinopteri > Scombriformes > Scombridae > Scomber > Scomber scombrus. The sequence continues at coordinate 13,583,790 of NC_084976.1, read as the reverse complement.
TTTGAATATAAATGAGAAAGGAAAAGGCTCATGTAGCTTGAGAAAAATGAATGTTTCCTGCTAACTCAGGTTGGTGGACTGAATGCCTTTGAGGTACTTAACCGTGTTTTCAAATGAATTGTCTCCTGTACTCCACTTCCTCCCTGCAGGCGTGGAGCTCAGGACGGGCGAGTCACAGCAAGCAGAAGTGCTAGCCACCTGCCAAATGCTTCTTGGACTGAGGCTGCCAGCTCTGTGAATTTGGCCAGCTAATCTGGCAGGAGGTCACCTTTTGTTCAAATGTGTTACTTTTCCAAACTTATTTCACCAACTAAATGGTGAAACCGGAAGAAATGAACGCATTTGATACATTAGTGGTGTTTGAAAAGCTGTTTTTCAGGCCCTGCTTAAGATGCAGGCCATGAGTGTTAGAATTTAATCTATGATTAAGGTAGTTTTTAAGTATTTTACCAAGATATTGCTCATAAGCATTTTTCCATGACAAGTTGCTTCCTAGATGTACTATATTCTTGCTGTTATAGTGCTTGTTGGACCAGTATCCTTGTGTTGATTCATGGATTACTTTTTCAGTTTTGGAAATGGAAAATTAACACAGTAGCAAGAATCTGCAGCTATGCACACAGCTGTGATTTGATCTCAATGCTCACTTCAGCATGCTAACAAGCTCACAATGACATTGTTAACATGCTTATGTTTAGCACATATAGTGTTCACCATGTTCACAATCTTAATTCAGTTCAGTTAGTTTTGTTAGATCAAATGTTGAGGACTCAAATTTAAAAAATGTTGATAAAGAAGACGTCAGGATACATTGTTTGGAAACCAATTCATCTTATACCGTAGCTGTTCAGATATCTCACAATATAAATGTAAACTTTGACTTCTTGGGGTAGAGTTGGGGGATCACCAAAGTCATTGGGATTCATCCCCTGGGGAACAGGGATGTCTCTACAAAATTGTGTGCAAGTTCATGTGGTGGATTGACCATTAGACCATCTTTGCCATCTCTAAGCACCTTGCTGTCAGCAAACAGCAAATAATAATAATAAAAAAGATTCTGTCATAGATACAGTAGGTCATATGTACTTAAACAGATACCTGTGGAGTTTTATAAATAAATAACACTATTATCTTCAATAAATTGCCTCCATCCATGAGTCCCGTTGTGAAAACTTGCATAATGTATCATGACCTTAAGAGCTGTCAAGTCAGCAGCACTCTGGGAATGGCAGGCCTGGTCCCAGATGACAAACCATCTAATAACTGGGACTAGTCGGACTAATCAGTAGGCTGCGGTCACTTCAGTCCACTGCTGCCCTCATATTAACCTGCTGCTTGTTATTAACACTGGGCTCAAGGGGAGCGTGTGTGTCCATCAGAAACCACAGCATGAAATGTTTGCCAGTGCTTGAGTGTGTGTGTGTGTGTGTATGTGTGTGTGTGTGTGTGTGTGTGTGTGTGTGTGTGTGTGTGTGTGTGTGTGTGTGTGTGTGTGTATGTATGGTCTTATATCTGTCAACTCTATTTGAACTTGTTCAGGTATTTGCTTCAGCTTAGAAGACAAACAAACCATGTTTCTTCTGCTGGTTTAAATGCAGCTCATTGTGTGTGATCTGGATTGTCCATCACTGCGCTGGAGTGCTAAGCCCCCTGCACCTCAGGTCATTTTAAAAATGTGGTGCATGGCACTTCATGTGTGTGTTTATGTGTGAAAAAGAAAGAGAGTAAGAAGTGAGGGAGGTTTTTGTTCAAATCCACTTTTAAATGTGTTTGTGCAGTGTAACCTTTTGTCCCAGTATGTGTTTTTTCTTGTGTGTGTTTGTGTGCAAGTGTCAGACTCAACACAGATTCAAGTAAAATAGTAAAAATCACATTATTGTGTGCTGCAATTTCTGAACTGCAAGAAGTTGCACTTTATTTCAGTGATGATTTGATGAGTCTGAAATTTTTCGTACTGTGCTGTCATATTAGAATCTTTGCAACTCACTCTTGTGGATATGCAATAAGGACTCATCTTACAGCCAGTTCAAGCTCCAACATGTGATCTTATAATAACAAATGAGACGAGTTCCTGTTTCCTGGGAGAAATCCTCTACTGCCCAGGAAATGATGCTGTCCAGGTTTATCAAATCAACAATGATGTCTGTTTTCTATTAATTATAGGACAGCGGAGGAAATACAAGAGACCAACTTTGATCACCTTTATTATTAGGCTGCAATTTGTTGGTCCATTGCAAACAGTGTCACAGCTGAAGGTGTCACTAAGATCAAGATATGTGTGTATCGCTTACTCCAAAAAAAATTGCACCTTAGAGGTAGAAAACAGAAAACATATGACAAAAAGAATTATGTGCATGCAGTTTAATATTAAAAAAGTAAATTGTATTTTGTGTAGATAACACATCAGTGTCACATATAATAACCTGTCAAATGTTTCAACTTTTTATCCATACAGTCTCACCTCAGTCTCCTCAGTGCTGTATCTTCCGAGTTTTTGAAATGTGAGATCTGTCACAGAGATTGGAGATCACTGGCAAAACACGCCTTATGAGACATGTAATTTAAACCATGCACAGCTTTCTAATCACACAAAGTGATTTGTACTACAGACATAGTACAGGTCTCAGACTTTGGACCCTACTGTACATGTACTGTTGTTGAAGGTGTGAACTTTTACGCCCCTTTGCTCCAAAGGGGCATATATGCAGACTTGTATGCCAGGATTCAGGATGTCTGTGCCAGCAGATTTTTAAATTTAAATTTTTTTTTTTTTTTTAAAGTAGTATTAAACAGTTCTTCTGTATGTGATAGTGGAATATCCTCAAATCAAACCTGACCACTGTTAGCTAGGTGAGTCCCCGCAGTAAACAGATATTTGTTGCAGTACAGTCACTTCAAAAAACTTTATGAAGCATCACAGTTGGACCATATGGCGCTGTGCTAAATGACCTGATGGTCAACTCTACCATGTGACTGATGCATTTATTCAACAGAGCTGCAGTTGGGAAGGATGATAGAAAGGTAGACAGAAGGAGGATGAACAGATTAGGGATAGGGTGAAAAGGGGGAAGAGAAAGAGGGATAGATGAATAAAACAAAGAAGAATGTAGTCACAAAAGTGGAAAGGGGGCAGATAGAGAGAGAGAGAGAGAGAGAGAGAGAGAGAGAGAGAGAGAGAGAGAGAGAGAGAGAGAGAGAGAGAGAGAGAGAGAGAGAGAGAGAGAGAGAGAGAGAACAGAGAGGACATCAAGAAAAAATAATGGATGACAAAAAAATAAATTAAAGATGTGACATGCAGGAGGACAGCAGCATGGTTCATCCATCGGGCAGGTCTTTAGGTGTGCTGCCCTGTGCGTCTGTAGAGGGGAGCTGCCTGTCAAAAGCCACCTGGGACTGCAGCATCTTAGGATAAAAAAAACAAAATTGTTACATTTTAAAAATATATAATGTGCTGTTTCAGCAAAGCATGTTCCAACTCTAGTTTCATACAGCACAACAACAGACTGGTGACAAATTAAAGCAAAAAAGTGGTACAGGGCTGAACGTTTGGCCCCTACATTGAGGGGATCTGGTAGCTCTCTAATGCTGTGGAGGGCATTTTGCTGTCATGGTTTGGGTCCACTTGTCCCCTTAGAGAGAAGGTTCACTTCAAATCAATACAAAGTTGTTCTGAGTGATCACCTTCGTCCTATGATGAAACATTTCTATCCTGATGGGAGTGGTCACTTCCATCCAAAGGGCATGAGGAGTCACTGAATGGTTGGATGAGCATGAAAATTATGTGAATCATATACTGTGGCCTTCACAATCACCTGATCTCAACCCAGTTGAATTCCTAGAAGAGATCTTGGACCCATTTTTAGACAGAGCGTTATCTTGCGTCTTGAGCTCAGCCTCAGTGCCACATACTGTATAATGGATTTAACAACACATCACTACAGTTATATTCCCACAACATTTATTGATTCTCTGAATTATTTATGTAACAACTTCTGAGAATACCTAAGTCATAAGTGTAAGTCTGGACTCTTCAATGTGATGTATAAATTCAAAGCACCCCGTCAGACATGTTCCAAGAAATAAAAAAAAACTCTGATTTGAATAATAATTTTTTTCTAACTTGGTTTTTCCAGCAAAATAGTTCAATTACCTTGTTAAAATCATTAAAGTTACATATTCTCCTTCTCCCTCTATGAGTCTATGAATATTCAAATATTGTTCATTTCAGAAGTTGAACTGCTGGACACACAATGTCTCCTACTTCACTGAAGAGTCTGTTTCTTTTCACCAGCCTCTGTTTCCCATGGTGACTCAACTTATTCCTGGAAATGTTCTTTTTTTTCCTTTTTTTTTTTTCTTAAAAAAAAAAAAAAGTGTCTACTTTTGTGTTTTCTGTCTGTAACTATGTGTTTTTATTTGTGCTGCTGCCTGTCTTGGCCACTATCTTAATCTCAATGGGACGATCCTGGCTACATAATGGTTAAACAAAAGAATAAAACTAAAATTTACACTGGAGGCTTCAAATTTCCACATCACACTACTGTAAGTTTTTTACTGGAACATGATTTGGCTCAAAACTAGTTATAATGTCACAAATCATGCTCATAGTTACATGCTTTAAAGTTAAATTTAAGGTGAACACAGAGAAACTTTCCACTTTGAGAAGATAAATGTGAAAACAGTCTTCTAGTGTCAAACTGTGCACGTACATCATTCTGCACAGTGAAGCTCAAACATCCAACTGAACTAACAAAATAAACATATTTTAAGTGGAGAGGGACTTTAAAAAAACTGAATTACTCTTTCCACCTAATCTGACCAGGTAAATCCATCTGAATTCGAGCTAAATTCTGTAATTTTATTGATCTATCAAATCACCTTCTATTTAGAAGAACTGAAAAAGGTTTTTTAAAAAGTCATAGTTTGCAATGGAAATCTTTAGACTGTTGCAAGGACCAAGCAAACGTGGTGCAGAACAGTTATGTGCCTGATATTTGACTTAATATTTGACTATATTATAATAGATATGACCAAAGAACTGATGAACTAACTGATATAGTTTTTAAAAAAAGTTAGTTACATGTATTGTTTTTAAGGTAAATCTGCTCATTTCTCTCTATGCACTGTAACTTTTAGGTAATGCCATTCATCTGTAATTGTGTACACTCAACGTGCAGGGGTGTATGTGTTTGTTTGGTGTGTGGTCACGGGCAATAGATGAAGGAGAAAGAGGACGACAGAAGGACAGGAAGGGAGGAAGAGGCTCAAGGAAGAAAGAGGAGGAAGGAGGGAGGAGGAAAGACAATCCCTATCCACTTGATTATAGTGTTTATGACATCTGGACAGTTGTTTGGCTAAGGCGAGCATGTGAGTGTGTGTGTGTGTGTGTGTGTGTGTGTGTGTGTGTGTGTTTGTGTGTGTGTGTGTGTGTGTGTGTGTGTGTGTGTGTGTGCGCGTGTGTTGTATGTGTGTGTGTGTTTGTGTGCGTGCGTGTGTGTGTGTTAAGAGCATTTGGCTGTGTGTGTGTGTAGTGCCCCAGGGACACACCTGGAATGTAGCTATTTGGTGTTTCAACCCAGTTGGCCACTGGCACATTTGACCAGCTTGTTTCCCATGACTCTCATTATTCCCCCCTCAGGGCATGTCACAAAGACCCTTCAACAGCAGAGGGGCCGAGTGTATAAACAGGATCACAAAGTGCAATCCAGCTTTGTCTCTCAGCCCAAAAGTACGAAGTAGTGGGTTCAACCAATTCTTTTAGTTTAATTTGAAGTAACAGTTTGACATTTTAGAAAATACACTTAATGCTTTCATACATAGAGTTAGATGAGAGGACCGATGCCTCTGTTTGTTAAGTAGATATGAATGAGAATCAATGAGATGGTCAGCTTAGCTTAGCATAAAGACTGGAAACAAGGGGAAACAGCTAGCCTGGCTCACAACCCGCCACAAAACTGCAATTTGTCATTCCTATACTCAAGTTGTTGCACACATTAAACAAACGAGACATAATGAGTTTATTTATTAACTTGAGAGGTACTTCTATGCTGATTTTTTATAATCCTAGACAGAGCCAGACTAGCTGTTTTCCTCATTCGCTGTCATTATATTAAGCTAAGCTAATTGCCTTCTGGCTCTGGCTGCAGCTTCATACTTCATGGACAGTTATGTAGTCTTGATCTTCTCATCAGACTCTTGCCAAAAATGAATAGTATTTCCCAAAATGTTGAACAATTCATTAAAAAATGTCAGCTGATTGATTTCATCGACAGTATATAGCCTATATATACTTGCTGATGACATCAGAGTAGCCACTATAAACCCTTTTTTTCATCAAGATTCTCAATAAGTTTTGTTAAGGAAACAATATTTAACCACAGGTTGTTTTGAAACCCTTGAAAGTGAATGGGGACTTGGATGCCAATTTTGTGACACTTACTGCTGCTAATTGACAAGCATCACTGAATTAAAAGAGGTTTAATCACCCAAAGGTCCAGGTTCACAAATCATCAGATGAGAATCTTAATATCTTTCCATATTTCATGTGGGTGCACCTCAAAACTCTTTCTTTTGAGATGTTTGGAGTCCGATTTTGTAACATCTATCATAAAGGTGAAATTTCACTTGTTTTAGGAACTCTTCTGCATCAAGTGACTTCAAGTGGGATTATCTGTCTTTTATTTCTAGATCATTGGATTCAATGCAATCCTCCCAACCAACAATCATTGTGCTGTATTACATACAGACAAGTGACAAAAAGAAAGGAAAAACTGGTACAGGTCTGAATGTTTGACCCCTACAGTGAGGGGATGTGGTGGCTCTGTTATGCTGTTGGGGGGCATTTTGCTGTCATGGTCTGTCCCCATAAAGGGAAAAGATACTGCAGTCACCTACAAAAATGTTCTGAGTGATCATCATTTTTATCCTATGATGAAACATTTCTATCCTGATGGGAGTGGTCTCTTACTTGTCTCTTGACAAAGCCCCCATTCAGAGGACATGAGGGGTCACTGAATGGTTTGATGAGCATGAAAATGATATGAATCATATGCTGTGGCTTTCAAAGTCACCTGATCTGAACCCAACTGAACACCTAATGGAGATTTTGGACTGAGGTATAGACAGTGCTCTCCACCACCATCATCAAAACACTAAATGAGGGAATATCTTTTGGAATAATGGTGTTCATCCCTCCAGTAGAGTTCAAAGACTGTAGATCAATGCCAAGGTCTGAAGCTGAACTGAAGCTGTTCTGGCGGCATGTGGTGGCCCAACTGAGACACTATATTGGTTTTTCCTTTAGTTTATCAACTGTCTGTGTTTACAGGTTCTTTACAGGAAAAGAGCATGTTTTATTGACATTTTTTAAATGAAGAAAACTTCAAATGTTCTATCTGGATTTAAAACTTTTTTTTTCTTTCGTTAATCCAACTTTCAACCTGTGTCATTGTGCCTTTAACATAAAAGCTGGCAGCGCAGCAGGGCAGCCACCTGCTCCGAGCGCACAGAGCCATTTTCAGTCAGACTTTTTTCTACAAGTCAAACACACACACACACACACACACACACACACACACACACACACACACACACACACACACACACACACACACACACACAAACCCCCGAGTTTCAGCAAATGACCATGTGGCTCCTTTAAAGCCGCAGATTCCGGATATGTCCCCATGACAAGTCCCGTCGTGACCGCGGAGGCGCAAATAAAGGGCCCCGAGGGTCTGAAGCCGGATTGAAACCTGCAGGTTGGCAGCGGAGGTTTTTGCGCAGCAGCACTGGGTCGCGTCTTTTCATCCAATCTCTCTCTCTCTCTCTCTCTCTCTCTCTCTCTCTCTCTCTCTCTCTCTCTCTCTCTCTCTCTCTCTCTCTCTCTCTCTCTCTTTTTTTGATGAACCGGGGCGAGGGAAAGGGTTGGGACAGGGAGGAATAGCTGGAGGGAGGGATGGCTGAATAACGAGGAGAGAAACACCCACTCCGGACTGACCGAATTGTATGTGGAGATCTGGAGAGAAGGGGTGAGAGAAAGAAAGAAAGAGAGAGAGGAGAAAGACAGGGCGAGTAAGAAGAAATAGGAGCCCTTTGGGACGCAGCAGTCTTTGGTATTCAGAGGATTTCCTTTGGGGATAAAAGGACGCCTGATATTGATGACTGGAGAGGTATGAGAGGCGATTTCATTCATTGCGCTGGTGCGTGAGTCGGTCTCAGGTGTGCGCAGCCGGAGTGTCTGGACATAACCAGTTAATTTGAATACATCTGATACTTTGACCCAAATCTGCCTGAGAAACCTGATTAAACACCAGTCAGTGGCACTTCGAAATCATTACTGAGGACAAATGTGGTGCATGGTCAGTGAATCAAACTTGTGCCGTTTAACACACAGGTGGAAAAACAAATAGTAGCTACAAATCTAAGTTATTGATTTTATTTTGCCTAAACCACAGTTTTCCCGAGAGTAAAAAAAGACCCGTTATAGTATTTTAGAAATGTTACTTCTTTATGTGCGTGCGTACTGAGCAGGGGTAGTCTGTGCTTTTGTGGTAATTACAGTAGATTTTCATCTAATACGTGTGTGAAAATAGCCTCAAAAGAAGCATGCACATTCAGCATATAGACTTCTTGATTTTCATGAAGGCGGCGCCGTGAGGCTGGTTTTCATTAACCAATTAACCAGTCGCAAAGTTGCCCTTTGGACTGCGACAAACAGGGAATTATGCACAGAAGACTCGAAAAACTTTTGGGGCTTAATGTGAGTTAGATTGTACTGTAATCTGATTTTATGTTGTAACATAAAGATCACATGAACGAAGAGAGATTTAGTCAGACTAACTCTCATTTGTGTGTGTGTACTTAATTATGTGTGTGTGTGTGTGTGTGTGTGTGTGTGTGTGTGTGTGTGTGTGTGTGTGTGTGTGTTAGACAGAGAATAAAGGAGTGATTTCTCTTTAATCCCTCTCATTTCCCTCTGCATGTCCTAAGGCTGATCTATACAAAAAGAAAAAAAAAATCAAATCCTATTTCCTGGAGTATTTCATGCTTATTAATATGCATTGTCATATTTCTGGCCCTTTGACACTGTCTGGATTGAAGGAGCTAGCCGCTCTTTCAAAACCACAGGGTTACCTCCACATCAGAGAATAATTCAATCTTGAAACAACTTTTGTTGCACGTGCTGTTTTATTCATACGATTGTCAGTGAGCATGTTCCCCACAGGAGAGAAATGATAGGACGTCTCGGTCCATCTTCTGTGTGTAATCATGAGTGGCAGACTGAAGGAGGGGAAGAGGGGTGCAGAGAACAAAAAGTGAAGGGTCGAGAGGAGGAAAAGGAGGGGATGAGATGGAAGAAAGGAGGAGAGGAGCTGTCGTGTTTGCTCCTGAGGTCGTTGGACAATGGTGGTCATGAAATGTTCCCTCTGTGGACTGTCAATCAAACTGTTTTATCCCTGTCTTTCCATCACTGTCTGTCTGTCCTCCATCTCTTCAATACTATTGTTAGTTTGTAGTCTCTTCTCTTCTCTTCTTTTCTCTTCTCTTCTCAAACAAAGTCCTCCACTGTTTCGGCCTCTGTCTGCTCTGTGTAGGCGTGAAGCTGAGCTGCTGCTGCTCTGTGGTCAGCAGAAACCGTTAAGACTGCTGAACTGTAATTGTGTCAAAGTGGACGTTAGACAAGAGTATCTGATCAGTGTGTGGGGGCTTTGTGGTTAAGGTGGGCCTTCTTGACCCTCAGAGGCTCTCTGCAGCTGAATGGCATTCCTGGTCTTTCTGTCACTGAAATCCCTGTTCCTCTCTACTAGTCACTACATTTCTTGTTTCTTTGCTTTACTTTTAATTCTTTTTACTCAATCTTTGTCTCTCTCTGCAGGTCTAAGCTGCTGGTTTTGAGGATGTTGTCTACAGGACAGATCAGCTGGTATTTGTGGGCTCCACTGGTGTTACTGGCCCTAGTTTCCCATTTCCCCAGTAAGGCACAGGGTCAAGGTAAGTACTTTTCCTACTTCTCTCCTTGCTTCTCACCCTCCCCTCCCCTCCTCCTCTCTTTCCACTCCCTTCCTGCCCCTTCCAACTCCTCTTTTCCCTTCACATCTTACTCCACTTCCAACCCTGGCCATATGAGCTCGTACCTGTTCCCCTCATCAGTCTTCTCTCCTCACCTTCCCTCAAGCCCTCACCTCTCTGACCTTCTCCATCTCCATCTCCTCACCTGACCTCTCTGTGCCTGCTCCTCCCCAGTAAACACATCATCATTCCTCCCTCTGTAGCCTCTCTGCTTGATGTGCAGGCTCAGTCCAATCAGATTGCATCACACTCATGATCATATCACCTCCATATCATCATGCCATTTCACCCTGGCAGCACGGCAACGCTTGCAACCCCTGCTGCCGATGCTGCCACGCTTCAGAGGGGTTTTAATAAATGTGTTGTAACGGTGGCGCTTCAAGCTGTGATGATTTGCTGCGCAATGTGCTGCACAAAATATAACGCTCCAGTGTGCTTGGTAATCAACCTCACCTCAGCAAACCTGATTTAATCAAACTGAGCCTCATAAAAAGTGTGACATTGTCTGTTTTGTGTTAAAAACAGAAATACTGTTTAAATAATGTATTTTAATTAGTCACATCTTGTTAAATCTTAATTAGCGTGTTGTGTTACAAATAGAACAGATCCATGATTTTCTGAATTAGACTCAGATGTTCCTCTGTCTCGCCCTAAAATGTGTTAAAACGTGGTTTCAGAGTTAAACCCCCTGGTCTGGATCACAGGGTCGAGACCAGGAGATCATGTGATTTAGCTGAAAGATGTTGAATATTTAGACTACAGCTGTAGGATGCTACGACTGAGAAATACAAACTTATTTAACTAAACTGATGAAAGAGCCCTTTGCTGAATCCTATGATTGTAGTGTATGTATGTGTGTGTGTGCGTGTGTGTGTGTGTGCGTGCGTGTGTGTGTGTGTGTGTGTGTGTGTGTGTGTGTGTGTGTGTGTGTGTGTGTGTGCTAATAGCAATCTAAGAAGTGCAGAAGGTCAGACCTACTGTAGCTATCTGGATAGAGATCAAAATGACCCCAAGGGACGCTTAAACATTTAGCTGAACCTCCTATGTATGTATGTGTGTATGTGTGTGTGTATGTGTAGCTCACATTCCTGTGGAGTTCAACAAGCGGAGTAAAAGAATGTATTGGTTAAAGCAAGGCTGTACAACAAAATTGAATAGATTGACTTTTCTTAGAAGTTATTGTCAGAATCAATAATCCATATGTTTTTACAGCTAAATTAAAGAGGAATTCCACCCTAAAATAATTCATGTTATTACAGGGGGTTTCCAGAGGTTTGTTTCAGGTCCATTTTGACTTTAAATCAGACTTTAAATGGATCAGTGTGGGGCTGCTTTGTGTTTAGTCTGTTTATTTGCCAGTGGAATACTTAATAAACAGTGATCTCCTTGAAATGAAAGTTTTCTTTTCCCTACCCTTATTTTCTTTCCCTTTCTTTCTCCTATATACTCTCCCTACATCCTACTCTGTTTCTCTTTAGTTTGTTTTTTTTGGTACTCCTTTTCACTGTGAACACTTTATTCCAATTTTCAGCCCATAGGTCAGTCGTTTCATCGCAGAAACGAAGAGTGAGACAGAATTGTGACAGCATAAATTAGGCTGGGATTTGATCCCAGTGAATCACAGCAGAACATGGATGCCCTCCCAGACACTATGGGAGTGTGCCCTGCTCAATCCCTTCATTAGGGAGCATGTGATAGCCATTAATTTTGCCCCTTCTGTCCCTGTGAGCTGTAACATCTGGTCAGAGGGGATTTGAGCTTGAGGATTAGTGTGTGTTCTACCCATGCAGGATGTTTGTATATACAAAACAAATGTCTGGATATCATCAGGAACTCCCACTACCAAAGAGTGGCCCAGTCAAAAAAGGCATTTTCACCATGAGATATGACTCAATTTAGTAAATGATCCAGCATTCACATATACAGCAACAAGTTATAGCTAAGATATTTTAATTTCAATAATATCCCTTTATTGGTGCATGATTTCATCATATTAAAGATATTGTAGATGGTATTGTTGCTCATGGCTTGTGTCAAGGGGTAATTGTGAAACATTTGCTTTAAGTTAAATGAAAAATCTGAAGTGATTTAAAAACAATAAAAACCTTGAACAATTACAGGACACTCCTAATAATGAAGAAAGTGATTGTACAGAAGTCAAAAATCACTGTACCCTTTTTTGTGCTTCAAGTCAAAAGATTACTTTTCCAAAATCTTTTTCAAACCTTTAAAAAGAAATAGTTCAGATTTTTAAGAAATAGGTTTGATTTCTTGCTGAGATTGATGTTGCCAAGCAAGAAACTGCAACATTGTGACTTTTTATAACTTCTCTTTTCAACACATCCTCATATTCAACGACAGTATAGCTCTAAAAGTAAACAGGCAATAAATAACCTATAGTTACTTTATGCCATTTAGCGGCCATAGTCGCTAGTAGCCTTTTTGTTTTTGTTACAGTCCCTACACTGACTGACAGCAGCCTTACTATTCAGTTAGCCAGGTACAGGAGCGCCTGGTTAGCTGGGTAGTTAGGACCTATCCTCAAGGCATAAATGTAACTATGGGGTTTTTTTGCTAGCCTGAATTTTAGACCTATAGTCTTGTTTTTCTTGTGAGGACAGGCTGTTTTTTTACATATTAAACAAACAAGATATCACGAGTTTATTAGAAGAACATTAGACATTAGCTGTTCCCAGTTGAGCTAAATTAAGCTGCTCTCTAATGTTTACCATATTAGCATAGTATCAATAAGCTCAATTAAATCCTGTCAATATTGAGTGAGTGTATTTCCCTAAATATTCGTATTATTTTTTTAAAACTACTCTGGGTGGCCTTATGTATATCTTAAAAACGGTATCTGGTATATATTAATTGTATAAAGGTACTTTAATAGACAAGTTGAGTGTAAAATACAGTGTTGCCATAAAGTTTCAGCTACACTGGATCTTTGCTTCTCTTTGTGACCTGTGATACAGTTTGTAATATAGAAATCCACTTTTAAACTGAGCAGTGTACAACATAGTAGATTGTTTTTTATTTCTTTCTCTAGCTGTTGCTTTGGCCTTGAGAACTATAAAAAAGAGAAATGTAAATTTTGTTCTTTGCTCAGCCCTCAGCAGTGACCTGGCACTGTGTTAGTGTTTCCTGTGCAGCAGTGACAGAAGCAGGATAGATGGAGGAAAGATGCCTGCCTGTGGATAACTGCCACAGTTGCATCTGAACTCTGACCTCATTTTCAGAAAACAAAAAGAGCTGTCACCCCTTATTGTTATTCAAGCATTTATGTTACACTCAGTCCTGTTGCCTGGATGAGTCAGTCAGTCATTGTAAAGGTGCTATATGTGTGTGGATAGTCCTGTGTGTGTGTGTGTGTGTGTGTGTGTGTGTGTGTGTGTGTGTGTGTGTGTGTGTGTGTGTGTGTGTGTGTGTGTGTGTGCGCACGCATTTACCATGTGCTTAATTTATTATGCAATTGATTTGGTTGATTGGCTGACAGCTCGGGTCAATACTGTGCTTCAGGACACATCACAACAGATTATGTGCTTGAGAACGCATTTACAAAGACATTTCACTTTTTGTGTATGCGTGCGTGTTTGTGTAGGTACATGTGTGTGTTTGTGTGGTGAGTGTGTGGTTGGAGGGCATACTGGTGAATTAGTATGAGTGAAAGTGTTGGCCAATAATTTCAGTAATAATGCACGAGGAGAGAAGCCGACGATGAGAAATAATTTATTCATAAACAAAAGAGAGGATGAGATGGAACAACCTGTTTTGAATTTAGAAACCGCTAAATTATCCAAACCTCGACTGCCTTGACCTCGCCACTCCACGGCCGTTGATGGTAATCCAGCTTGTCATAATAATCAGCCACTTTGGACTAAATGTAGCACTGAATCGTTGGATATGTGATGCACAGGAGGCTCTGTAATTTTGCCCTGCTGTTATTATTAGAGCATGTAGATAATTTTCTGCAATTGTAGGAAGAACTAAATCAAAATGAACTTCAATCAATGGAAACACAAGCTGATGAGGGTAATTCAAAATGTGAGGTTGTGGAAAGAAACAAAAAGGACTACACAAACTGTAAAAGTGCACTTTATTACATTTTTCTGGACATTCATTTCACTCTACATCCAATATGCCAAATAACACAGTATAGCTGCCACAGTGTACAGTACAATAGATAAGAATGGAGTCAGGTGAAGTAGTTGCTCTCTGAAAAGCATGAAATAAGCTACTAGTGTTGTGAAACGTGGACGTGCTTCCTGAAATCACAGAGTGGGATAGTGTGCAGAGCCTGAAGTGACTCAAGGCTGAGCAGATATTGTGGTAGTACAAGGTTGTGAATTGGCTGCTTAAGCCTCGTTTTTTTCTTGAAACAACGGAGAGAAGCTGCCGGAGCGGTTAGAACACGTCACTTGTTTCAACTACAACTAATCTTAAACTAAAGGGGATCATCATTTCTTCCACATATAATCCCCGTGAGATTAACCTGAGAGAAAGAGAAAGTAAAAAGCTTTTTGAGCATGATGTGTTTCCACTTTCTTAAAGAATAGGCTTTAAAGGATAATTTTTAGGATATTTTTTAATAGCTTCGGCCGTCATTTTTATCAGATAACATTACACTTACCAAAGTAAATGCTGAAATATGAGAATGATACAAAAATGTCAATGGAGAAAGAAACATGAGCAGTCAGACAGTCAGACAGGTGTCAACAGATTAGCTCAGTTACCTTTATTTAGAGGTAAAAGCATAGTGAGAGCAACGACAGTAATGACTTATAATATCTTATAGAGTAACGTGGGTCAAATTTGGACTATGAAACTCACACTGTAGTTGAAATACAGTAATTTTACTGTTTTACTTCCTTTTGATGATTGTCTCACTGCTTTATTGAAGCAATACGGACATTGTTTTGAAATAGCTGATGTCTCCCCCTCTTTTCAGACATAATGCTAAGCTAACTGGCTACAGCCTTATATATATAACAGACAGACATGAAAGTGGTATCAGTATTGTAGAAATTCTCTTCAGTCAGAGTCCTGTTTCTTGTATGCCTCTCATATACCACGGCCCTCTGTCTTTGATGATAGCAATATATTAATGTAGCACTTCATTCATTCATTCACATTGCCTGGCACAAGCCAGGCAGCATTTACATCCGCTATAGCAATGTAACTGGGAAAGCTATTTATGAATGTACTTTTATTATATGTGTAATTCCCGACATTAAAGCAAATCATTCCTTTACTGTGAATAGTTGATAGTGTATTGTTGTATTATTATTGATATCATTGCCAAAACCAATATATGATGACCAAAATTAGACCCGTTTCTGTGTTATTATTCCAAACTCCAGAATATAAATTTTATTGTGGTCCCAATTAGAGTATCACATCTAATTAATCACCGTCTGCATAATTGACCTAGTTAAGGATTTAATGTTGATACATTTTTGGTTGGCAGGATATCATATATCACGGCTTCCTTCACCAGACTGCACATGGGGACGGATCATCCAACCGGCTCTTAATATTCAGCCGGTCCTTAACAGAGATTTCACACTCACACACACACGCACACGTTGTGCATGCACAATGCAGCCGAGAGATAAGTGTTGAGGGAAAAGGCTTCACTTACACAGGTAAGCGAATGAAAAAGAGAAAAAAGGCGTTAAGCCACTAAAGGACAGGAGTGAGCGAGGGGACAGTACTGTAGAGGAGGAGATAGGATAAAAGAGCTGAAGAGGGGAGAAAAGAAGACCAGGGAGGACAGGGAGGAGGAGGAGGAGGAGGAGGAGGAGAGGGAACAGACATTTTAAACCCAAGGATAAGAAGAAAAGATGTGATAAAATAGAGAAGTGTTCCATGAGAGCAGCAGAGGAGATAAAAAAAAGCAGAGAGGTGGAAAGAAAGAGTGGATTTGGGTTAAGTGCTATCTCGGTGAGCAGAGTAATTCTTGTACCAACGAGACACAGACCACATCATATGACATGTGCTGCGGCACTGGATAGGCACACACACACACACACACACACACACACACACACACACACACACACACACACACACACACACACACACACACACACACACACACACACACACACTCCCCGCCAGATCCCTCATGTACATTAGCTATCTTGCGGTGACAGTGCAAGCCAGCAGTTGTCATCCGTAAATCCTGAGTATTAGTCAAGCAACTGTAGCTTGAAGACTCGTGGTGGAGTCAGTAAGCTAATCTGGAGGGAGGAACAGGAAAACATGGAATTAAGAAAGGATGGGAAAATGAAAAGGAAGAATGAATCAAAGTATTGTGGAAAAAAGCAGGAGGGAGAAGTGGAAAAGAGAAGACAATGGCAGGAGAGACAATGAACTGGGAAAAGAGGATGAGGAGAAGAGAAAGATGATGTGAATGAAAAAGAAAGAGGAGGATAGAAAAAAGAGGTGAGAAGGAGGGCAGAGAAGAGGCAGCTGGGAATGAAAAAGGAAACTGAGAAAACCCATAAGGCTCAGAGAAGACAAAGGGAGGAGAAGAGCTGAAAAGAGATGAATGGAAGATGAAAAGTTGGAGATAGTGTAGATCAGAGGATGAAGGAGGATGAGAAGAGAGAAGCTGTCAGAGCAGGATGACAAGACAAAACACGAGATGGTAAGAGGAAGTTGAGACAGAGACAAGGAACGAAGGGAGGGATGGAGAGAGGAGAAGATGAAGTGAAGCATGAGATTGGACAGCGAGCATTTACTCATTTACCAGGAATCCCTGCTCGCTTTCACCGCTACTAATCCCGGGAAGAGTCATCCCTTCTCAAACTGGGGCATCAAGCTGTGCCTGCATCACTCTAACCCAGATAATTCCAGTCCATACTGGGCCTCCAGTTAAAAGACTTTTCTGGTTCACACTCCCTACAGAGTCAGGAGATTACTCAAAGTTAGCCCCCCTTTTTAAAGCATGTTTGAATTACAGTTCAGTTACATGGAGAAAGAACACGTTAAATGTTGTTTTTGAAGGGATTTTCAATAATTTTCTGGCACAGAACGCTTTATAATTTTTTTCGTTAAGGCTTCAGTGACTCGGGTCTTTTTACTGGAGCTGCATTTTGTTGCTAAGCAGTAGTTGCCAAAGTCCTGCCAAATGGCTGGACTTGCATTTTCTACCTGGCAAGAAGTTTATGTAAGGCTCAGTCAGGAGCTGTTGGCGGCTTTCTGACTCCGCTGTTGTAGCAGTTAAATTGCTCTTGTTTGTGTAATATACTGTTTCATTATACATGGGTATAAGTAAGTTTCGGGGAGAATATAAGCCATGTAGCCAGGGTTTCTACTACAGCATTTCTAAACGTTTTTATTGTGTGATTTCGCTTCATTGTGTGAAGTGTTTCACAAAAGTGTCTTGGCATTTAAATTCAGAGAGAAGGAGTGTGAAATGTTTAGCTTCGATCGTATTTATGAACGCACGGCAGTAAACAAGAGCAGACGTGCCCATTTGTGAAGGGTAATTTGTATCTGAGACGCTCCTGTTCACACCACAGCTATCGAAGCTATGTCCATATTCATTAATCATAGTTGCTGTCTTGGGAATTGCCTCCAACTTAGAGACTCTGATATGCTTTCACAGCATTGACGAGGGTTATAGTTGGCTTTTAATTTTTTTAGACAAGATTTTTATTGTAATTCAGTGTGTGTGTGTGTGTGTCTGTGTGTGTGTGTGTGTGTGTGTGTGTGTGTGTGTGTGTGTGTGTGTGTGTGTGTGTGTTCATTGACATGCAAAGCAACGATCAAGGTATTCAAGGCAATTTTCACCTGGTTATTAGCACCTTGCCTGCCAACTCAATTCACCTACTATCAAGCACACATGAAAGGATACGGGAGTAGTAATGCACCCAGCTCTATCATATACTTAAATTATTCATAGATTCTTATTGTGTGGTGTAATTATGCTGTTTCATGCAACGCATTTTGAGTATTTGATAGGTGGCGTGGTGTGATTACTTAAGAAAAGCAGTGAGGGAAATGTGAAACCAAAGTGCTGCACTGTTTCTGAAAACCCATCAAGCGGACTCAGAAAAATTAGTGATGAAAAGTTCAAGAAGTTGTCCTCCTTGAATCAAAACTGGATTCTCTCATTGGCTCCTTTATGAGTTGTGACTTGACTTTGACGAATGAAGTAATACCATGACTAAAATTTGAAGGATGTTTGGCGCCCAGCGGGTCGTAGCTGGAATATGGTTTGGAAAGATGTAAACGTTTTAACTTTCCTCCTCACCTTAATAACAGTAAGCACAGTATACTCCAGTTATGTATAACATACACAACAACAAAACTCACTCAGCTCACACACTATGGTGTTAATTACAGTTTTTCTTGTTTGCTAAGACACATTTCTTGAATTTATGCTCCATTTCCTAAAACTCTAAAAACAAATGCAGAACTGCGCACTCATCTTCACAAACTTCAAACTTCCACATCTAAGCTGAACTCTCCACTCAAATCCATGCAATCTTACATCTACACCTAATCTTACCTTCAGACATCAGGAAAGGGAAATAACTTATTTTGGGTATCGTGGGTTTCATACACTTTCACTTTGAACTGACCCACGGGCCTGTTATGTATCCATCCCGAGGCTCTGATTGGTGTGTGAACAATTTGGATTCTCAGCGTTTCCAAATGAGTAACCATGTGTTAATTGACTTCCAGCTGTGATGCCTTGAGTTAATGATGTTGAATGGCAGTGCTTTCTAAATGAGCACGTGTGAAAACAGGGAAATAGTGTTTATAGTTTTGGGAAATGGGTTTGTCTTTTGGTAGATGGCATCATGGTTTGGGATGTTCAGTTATACTGTAGTGTGTAAGTGAAAACAATTCAAACAGTTGAGTTTCAACTAATCATTTGTTGTACAACCAAGAAAAAAATACGAAAATTACGTATGATGAGTGATTGAAGATAACAATTAAGGTCATCATCTTTTAACATTTGGAAATTAACCAAGCTGAGCGCCGCATTTCTAACCCCTCCACATTCAATAAAACAATAGCTACAGAATATAATTGTCTCATGCTATTGCTTAAATGGGATTTTCCATTGAGAAAGATGGAGGTCTGTTCTCATCAGCGAGTGAAAATCCTGCGCAGTACACCTCAGGTTGGTCAACATCATATCACCTTTTGTTTTTTTGTCTCTACACAATTTCTCCCTCATGCCTGATGTACAGTCTTTACATGTCCGCACTCACTAATTGACAGATCAGCACCAGTGTCTTTAGGCAAATAATCGCTTATTTGGTTCAGAAGTTAAGATGAGGGCTCCCTCAAAGATTATTACAGCTTAAAGGGATTCTTTGGTATTTGAAATTGCAGTTCATTATTATTCCCCGGATATCTCACGGCACAGAGTAGCTGCTGCAAAGTTCTCCCTCTGACATTTGTCCACTGAAGAGGTTACTCAATATATGTTTTACGTTAATGCTTTCTCAGCATTTTTCTGACCTGTGTTCATGTCTTAAATTGTCACGACACTAACAATTTTTACAGAGCTATGAATCCACTGTGTGAATTTTACAAAGGAATACTTTAAAATAATATTTTTAAGAGCATATAGAACCTATTTAAGATTTTTAAATTGACAATGCACCAAAAATAGTAATATACCCATCTTACAATTCTTATGTGACCCCATCTACATACTAAACAAATCCAAGTGGTGCTCTGACTCCAAATGTAGTTAAATGTGTGTCAATATAACTGTAAGAGCCATTACTGTTGAATGATCCTGTAAGACAACAGGTTAATTTTGAACTGTCTTTAAAGAGTGCTGACAAATAAAATGACTTCATGTAGGCCCTCTATGTGGGAACATATTCAATGCTTTGTACTTAAACTAGCATTGAATATACGGAAATGGTGATATGTATCGCAGACATAAAGGTTATGTCAGCCACTTCTGTGTCCATCTGATGTGAATTTGTATTATTCCACAATACTACATTATGGTTTATACAGTATTTCTTTTGCTTTATAGTACGTATCTTTCATTCACTCTGGGCTGCTGCTGTCCTCTCATCTTTGGTCTGTCTATCGGGAAATTTAAAAACAATCCTCTTCCACTTCTCTGCTCTTCTGCCACCATCCTGATCCTGCAAAATCTGCTGTCTAACTGTGTTAAAGAAGCCACAGGCTACACACACACACACACACACACACACACACACACACACACACACACACACACACACACACACACACACACACACACACACACACACACACACACACACACACACACACAGACATTGGCTCACACAGGCTCAAACAGCTGCTTTCTTTACATTTCTTCGTTGGACTGTAATAGAAATTTAAATTATCCGTCCTCATATCACTTCTCCTTGAAATGTATTTCATGAAGAGAATTTGACTGAAAACTGTTTAGTCTAAATCTGTGCCTTCTTAAACCTTTTTCATGCAGGCAAGTGGAAGCTGAGCTCTCTATGTGCTGCTCTCATAGTCACAGGAACTTCAAACCAGAAATTCATCATCCCCTCCATTCATTCATTTCTTCATTTGAGTCATTTCTTGTGGCAGATTTTACAGTCTGGGTGGTGTTTCTGGGTTTTCATGTAACAAACTAGTTGTCATGCTAACACGTGTTGATTGGTGGCGGGGAAGTTTTTAATTAATATATTTTTTATTCATTTATTTATTTTCAGTGATTTTGGTAGCACTATCAAATCTGATTTAAATGTGTTTTTCAGTTCCAGCTCCGAGGAGGCTTCGTTTCAAAGAGCTGAGTGCAAGCAAACTGCTTGTTTCATGGAAGGAGCCTAAAGGAGACTTTGACAGCTATCTGTTCCTCTACAACAGCATTCCAGGTAGGATCATCTTGTTGTAAATAACCTGTCCAAAAAGTGCCATAAAAACACAGAACAAACGTGCAGAGAAAATACTTCTATGCTGAAGAGCAGTGGGACTCCACTTTGAAATTTTGTGAGAAGGATCCCATTATGACTTGGATTGAAGGATTATGTAATTTATTTCTTATCAAGGCTCCTTTGAAGGATTTACACTCTTCAGAGATGTGGTAGACTCAAAGTGTGTCCTGCTACTCTGCCAAGTTTGAGACAAAGAGTGTTTTTTTCTGAGTACATAAGACCTGTCAGCAGATTTAAAAGTGGGACTGATAGACACACAGGACAGTAGGACCGACACTGACTCATGGAGTTCAGTCCAGTAATTCATTCAGCATTTAACTGCATTATCACAGTATCGAGTTGTGGGCACGATGGATGCCTGACACCTGCTTTTTATCCTGCACCTTGTCAGCCGTAGATCAGCGTAAAGACAAAGGCCATGACCTTGTCTATTTATGGGCATGCACAATACAGTCAGTAATCACCCTAATTATCATTGACGTCGCCTTCATCAAACCATCACAGCCTTGCTCCCTTCACAGCCATACATCTCCCTCACATCAATTCTTTAACTATTGCCGCACCGCTGCCTACATTTGTTCTGTATTAATGCTGTGCTGAACACTGCAGACAGTTCGTTTGCAGTTGTTGTAAAAATGAAAAAGTAGGACTAAATAAGCACTCTGTAACATAAAACTTGCATCTTGCAAACAGCCCTTTGTGAGAAACGCCTCGCCTGACTATTTCTTGCTGCCTCCGACAGCAGAGAAGAGAACAAAAACTGAAATTTATGGCCACTTCCTCTCAGACAGGATTGAGAGTGCAGCAGTAGCTCACTGGCATTCAGCAAATGCAATAAAAAAGCATACTGGACTTCCACAGTGTCTTTCTGTATCCATACACAATATTAACTCTGATGACTACTAGGGTGCCTGAGCAGTTTAATAAACCTCTCTATAGTACCTGTTCTGAGTCCTGACTTACACTCTCCTGCGTGCTAAAGCATCTGAGTCCGATGAGGTGAACGCCAGGCACAGTGAAGCTAACACTAGTAGAATAAGTCGCTTTGTTGAGACAGAACACACCATTTTAGATCACAAAAGAGGCTGCCAGAGTGGCAGCTAACCTTTTGGCTCAACATAATATCCTGTTTCTGCTCAGAGTTTTTTCTTGAAAGGCGAAACTAACGTGCAACTGAATAAGGATTTAGGTTTTAGATTGAAGCAGATGAATCGTTTTTATGCCAACACAAATGACTAACTGGCTTTTTTTTTTGCATTTATGCATTCTTAAAACATTGTCCACTGTCAGATTTCCCCCCCCAATATTAGTACCTGTGTTTTATTGCATAAAAAGGTGTTCAACTTTAGCCTGCGTTTCTCCGTCAAGTGGCTTTATTCTTTTCAACATGACAGCGCAGGAATTAAATTAAAATAAGCACATAAGTGGAAGTCTGTTTAATAGCCTGCCAGCAATTCTGAAATTCATATAATGTGGATTTTCTCTGTGTGTAGTTGCATATTTGCGTGTTTAGTTATCAGTGCCAGATGGCTATATTTGCTCTCTTAAATGTCAGTGGAGATGAAGCCAAACCCAACGCACGCTTTCTTTTTTAAAGTGAAGTTCAATGTTTTACTGAGTGCAACTGCAGCTTATTGTTATACTGTCGCTGCAACCAATCTGAGAGATAATTTGAGTATTGGAAAGTGTGTTTGCTTTTCAGACATTTGTGACTACTGAGGGATAAAATAGGTTGTAAAATTTACATTAGCATTAAAAGAGAATGTGCATGTGCAAGTTACCGCAGTGCTAACACAATAGACAGCACAAATGTAACCATCCACATTTTTATACAGATCAACTTATAGCATATCATGTTACTAACTTTTAGGAAATAAGTTGTAATTTACCCTCTCAGCTATTTCATATAATGTAGACAGCCAATCAGAGTTAGGTGTTGCCATGACAGCAGGTTGAGTGAGGTCACTTGGGCTTGTGCAACATTTTCTAGTTGTGAACCGTTTGATTTCCAAAAATATGGTCCTTATAAACAAAATACAAAACAAAACAAACAATCTATATATGATAATATATTAAATTCATTCAAATTCATTTTTCATAAGAAAAATAAGTGTAATAAAAAAACAACAACAAAAAAACAAATCTGAAAGCGGGTTTAAACAGTGTTTATTTTTTATTATTGTTCTCTCTTATCAGTACTTTCAGGATTTTTTTTGGTGTGTGATTATTATGGCCAAAAATGTTTGATTTTACAGTGGCTTTGTTTGCAATGTTTTATGTGCTGCTATTGCAGCAAAATTGCAGGCAAAGGAAAATAATGCTACCTACTGCCAATGAAGGGTCATGTGTAATAACTTCCTTCCATAAAAAGGATACTGCACATCACAGAAACAACAATATTTCAGTGCTAATTTTAAAATGTATTTTCTGAACATGAGGACCATGGGCTCAAACTTATATAAAAAAGAAAATACTGTACTTGAGTTCCATTTATAAACCTTTTATTGAATAAACTTTCACCCCAACATTAGCACCAAATAAAATCAGTCATGCATTTAAATTAATTCATTAACATATAAATACAGTTTATTTCCAGAGTGCTCATTTTTATGTATGAGGTAGATTATGTCCATCTTTGCCGTCGGAACAACACATCAACTTGTATTCTTCAGACTAACTGGATGTAAACCTCATTCGGGAACATGTGGGAATTGTTTTCTCTGTCTATGGCAGTTATTGTTGTTGGCAGGTGATATTTGTCTTCTACCTGAACACTGGCCTGAATGTGTTTTGAGCTGTGATGACATAAGTTGCCACAACATGAAATACGACTATTGGTCCTAATCACAAAGGGTTTGCTGATTTCTGGAAAAGTTGCAGTAATTTAGCAAAAGTGCAAGCTCTTGCAAATACTGCGAGATATTAGGAGATTTACTGAATTTGTATTAATTATTATGATTGCAAAATTCAATTTCCTTACTGTGTAATTGGTCAAACTTTGGTGAAAACTTAGCCTCCTCAGTTTGAGTTTTTAGAACTTCATAACCATTGGTCATGTAACCACATAGATAAGATAATAAGATAATTAATCAGCAATGTTTGAAAAACCCAGAGGGTCGTTTAAAAAACGTACACCAAAGATGAAAAAATATTGCACCTGCTGAATCATAAGAAAGATTTTTAACCCATTTCCCAAGTGGCTGTAACAAAGATGGCAGCCTGTCAGCTACCTGGATTGGAAACAGTCACAATTTGGGAAATGAGTTAAAAATCTTACTGTGCAGCAGACATAATGTTTTTAAACCAGATGGTTAGGCGAGCCTTTGGGGATTCTGAATATACTGTCAGAACAGCGTTTAGTGTTTTTAAAACATTGGTTAATTATCATTTAAAGAAACTGATGCTTACCTAAGTGAGACATGATGATGCATAAGAGGCACAAACTGGGACTGGTGAAAACTGCGCTCCTGTGTCTAATTTCGACTTAACCTGTGGCGATTTATACAATGTTTTTAGTGATGCCTTAAATGCACTTTGTTGGCCACTAAAAGAAAAGCAACACAGCTGCGTTTGCTTTCTGATGATTGTACCAGGCCTGTTCTGCGTTTGTGATGAAACATTCCTGTTAAGCCGAATGCCCTGAAAATCCATCCAGCTTTTTGTATTTATTCAGGTTTGAAATGAATATGACAACAGAACTGGAAGCAGCTAAAGCATCAGCTCCAAAATCCACTTAATTAAACAGTATGATGATTTTAATGAGTTTTCCACATCTGAGTCTTTCCACAAGCAAGCTGTTTTGGGTATCATGGAAAACAAATCAACAAATATGTAGTTTGAGCTTCGAACATTGGTCCCAGGAAAGAAAGTTTGTAAGACTTTCAACGGCTTTAAAGGAATAGTTCAACATTTTTGTGTTCACTTTGTTGCAAATAATTAAATGGAAAGACAGAAAAACATTCTCATTTCTGCATACACAATATGAAGTTAGAGCCAGGAGTTGATTAGTTTAGCTTTGCATACGGAGTGAAAGCATATAACTAACCAGCTTTGAGGTTGGTGGGCATATTTTTCCTTGTGCCCACCTAAACTAACCGTCTCCTCTGTGTAGGGTGTTCTTCAAACCTTTCGGTCTGAAATTGAAATGAGAAAGGATGATTCAGGCGCAAAGTATAGAAAATAATGAGGACAGTTTTTTTTCCATTAAAAAGACAAGGTGATTGCAGGTCATTTTTCTGATGTCGCGTAATAAATGTGTTTCAGTCATGAAAGAGATCTTTACAAAGGAGGGAAGGACTAGGAATAGAAAGATGGAAAAAAGGGTTTTTGTCCCTGAGAAAGCTGTCACACATAGTCTCAGAGCAGCAGTGTTCATATAGTGACCCAATGAATGCCTTCCCTCCAATTTGAGCCCTAATATCCAATTGATTGACAGTATTTTGGTTCCCCTGCGCAGACTGAGGTTCCAGTTGAGTGCATGTGGTGTTAGCACTGATCCATGCAGCTACCTCACCTGACCTGCCGTCCCCTTCTGTAGGATTTATCTCCTTTCTCCTGAAGGCGTCATTAGTCATCACCCTACAGGGACAGGGGACGGAAGAGCTGAGGAGGCACACACACACACACACACATACACATGCCTTATTGATGGCCAGATTGGTTGCAGGGTCAAAATTTTAATGGGTTGATAATGTGACCTGCTGGCCTGACGGGGATTAACTGCTGACGAGAGGACGCAAGCACAAACACGCTTGTGTCTTTGTGAGGCTCAACAATTCACTTGAAAAGCAAGTCCTATTCTCTGGTCCCAAACTAACCGTTATCCTTTCCTGAAGCTTTTCCGTTCTTGCCAGAAATAATAGAAATATTCAAAAATAAATCGGTCAGAGCTAGAGTTTGAGTTGTTTTCCTCTTTTTGTCATATTTTCTCTTTAAAAAACAGAAGGATAAGAACAGAGGAGCATGCACACACGCAAACAAATCTACATCCATAAGAGAAACATTTCAACCTTGAGCTTGACATTGACCTTGCTTCATAACAGAGAATTTTAATCACATCT